>NW_026596125.1:9593544-9624073 GCF_907164565.1 Psammomys obesus | reverse complement strand
TTTCTTTCTTTCTTTCTTTCTTTCTTTCTTTCTTTCTTTCTTTCTTTTTTTTTTATTAAAAGGAAAACAAGTAGAAAGTAAGTTTGCCCAGCAGCATGACCCCTAACATTAATGGCTTTTAAAATCAAATCAAAGCAAGCAGAGTTGAAGTATTTACTTAGGTCATCTTCTGCATTTCCATTTAAAAAATATAGTAATATAAAAATAAATCCACACCTTCTCATTTACTTTTGTCACAATTAATTTTTTATTTCAGTCTCACTCATTGAAATTATAAATTTTATTCATTTTTAACCCCCATTTTCCTCTTTCTTTTTTTCCTCTCCTGGCAGAACTTTTAAGTACTTCAAAATAAATTATTTGTAATTAGTGTATGTGTGTGTGTATGTCTTATGCTTATGCATGTCTGTGTTTATACATGATGTATGTATGTCACTGCATGCATCTAGAGGTCAGAGGAACAGCTACCTACCACCTTTGTGTGTGTTCTGAGGATCTAACTCCTCAGACTTGTGCAGCAATCTCTTTGACCGCCCAACACTCTCTTATTTATAATGTACTCTGACCCAGGCAACGTTGTAAATACTTTACACATAGTAACTATCGCCTTGTATTATAACCAGCTCACAAGTTAAGAACAACACTCCTATTTTACAGATGAATATTGGAAGTGTCTTTTCCTTTCAGGGGTTACCAAGTTTCATAAGTGACTGAGCAAGGATTCTGGCCAAGACTCCATGTCCACAAAGCTGTAATTATTCACTGTGACACACAGCTTGAGATCAGTAGTCCTTAATTGTTAATGAGAGAGAATTATGGGTGCTATTTAATCTGTCTCCTCTGTGGTTTACCTAAAATTCTCATTCTACATTTATTTTAGTTCTCAGCAAGGATGCTTGCCCAGTTTCTTTAAGAAGCCTAACTTTTATGAAAGAAAACTAAACTGTCCTTGCTTAAATACTCAAGGAGGGTGTCCAGAGAAGGCCCAGTTGTTAAATGCACTTGCTGATCTTGCAGAGGACCAATGTTTGGTTGGTGGTATCACAACATGGCTTACAACTACCTTAAGCTCAAGTTCCAGGTGAGCTGATGTCCTCCTATAGCCTTCACTAAGCATACATACAGGGCACATGCATGCAAAGCCTCATATGCCTAAAACAAAATAATAGAAAACTTTAAAAACTAAATAGTCAGGGAGGTTCAAATATCTTGCATCAAGAACTCAACCCTAAATAATGGAAAAACAGCTGGAAATTTATACTCAAGCATCGGAGTGAAGGAATCAGTACATGGAAAATACTAAAAGCAGGTGTTAGATCGAGAGGATTTAGTTAGCCTCAACTAATTATTTTCCTGCTAAATGTGGACAAAGAACTTAAACATCCAAGGAAAGACAGGAGGAACTTCAGATTCAAGGGTGGGAGATGCTCACTTCATGGACCAAACTGCTTTTTCACCAGGTCAAAGTGAGGCAGGTGGAGGACAACAGCAGCAAAGTCACAGTTTTGCAAAACAACCCTGAGATTTCACCTTACACCCACCAGAATGGCCAAGATAAAAAACCCAAGTGACAACACATGCTGGAGAGGTTGTGGAGAAAGGGGAACCCTTCTCCACTGCTGGTGGGAATGTAAACTTGTACAACCGCTCTGGAAATCAATCTGGCGCTTTCTCAGACAACTAGGAATAGCGCTTCCTCAAGATCCAGCCATATGACTCCTAGACATATACCCAAAAGAGGCTCAAGTACACAAAAAGGACATTTGCTCAACCATGTTTGTAGCAGCTTTATTTGTAATAGCCAGAAGCTGGAAACAGCCCAGATGCCCCTCAACTGAAGAATGGATGCAGAAATTGTGGTACATCTATACAATGGAGTATTACTCAGCAATGAAAAATAAGGAAATCATGAAATTTGCAGGTAAATGGTGGGACCTGGAATGGATCATCCTGAGTGAGTTGTCCCAGAAGCAAAAAGACACTCACGGTATATACTCACTCATATAAACATACAACATAGAATAAACCCACTAGAATCTGTACATCTAAACAAACTAAGCAAAAGAGAGGACCCTAACTAAAATGCTCAATCCCCATCCTGAAAGGCAAAGAGGATGGACATCAGAAGAAGAAGAAAACAGGAAACAACCTAGGAACCTGCTACAGAGGGCCTCTGAAAGCCAGAAGAAGAAAACAGGAAACAACCTTGAAACCTGCCACAGAGGGCCTCTGAAAGCCTCTGCCCTGCAGACTATCAAAGTAGATGCTGAGCCTGATGGCAAACTGTCGGGCAGAGTGAATAGAATTTTATGTAAGAAGTGGGAAATAGCAAGAGCTAGAGAGGACAGAAACTCCACAAGGAGAGCAACAGAACAAGAAAATTTGAACACAGGGAACTTCCCAGAGACTCATACTCCAACCAAGGACTATTCATGGAGATAACCTAGAACCCCTTCACAGATGTAGCCCATGGCAGTTCAGTGTCCAAGTAGCTTACATAATAATGGGAAGAGGAACTGCCTCTGACATAATCTGATTGGCCTGCTCTTTGATCACCTCCCCCTGAGGGGGGAGCAGCCTTACCAGGCCACAGAAGAGGACAATGCAGCTACTTCTGATGAGAACTGATAGACTAAGATCAGAAAGAAGGAGAGGAGGACGCCCCTATCATGGACTTGGGGAGGGGCATGCATGCAGAAAGGTGAGGGAGTTAAATAAAATTAAAAAAAAAAAAAAGAATCAGGCTTAATGTAGAAATACTGGAGTGTCTGCCTTGGTCTTGTAAGAATGAAGATCAGTGTAATCTGACTGAAGTCTGGATAAAGGGAGAGTACTTCTTTTTATTTCCTCTTACTTAAAAGATCTTTCACTATTCTCTAAACAATCTAAGTCCATTTTTATTTGGTCATGTTTTGTTCAATAAGAAACATTAAAAACCATTGGGTAGACTGAGTAGTAAAGGACTTTTATTGGCTGTGTGGTGCATGACATCAGCTATTCAAGCCTTATCTAATGGAGCCTTCTCTTCACAGACTTCTTTAGGTCTTCCACAGATGGTCAGCTCTAAGACAACACAGAGGTAGCAAAGACTGGGCCGTCAAGGTTCAGCTTTGTGACACTGTATTGGGGGAAAAGATAGAAATGTTAACTTAGAATGTTGTGAGGTGACACGTGCAAAAGGATGAAGGACTAATAATATGGTAAAGATCAAAGAAGTACATAAGACAACAGGATCCAAACCATTCACAAATAAATTACAAAGTGAAAGTTAAATGCAGCTTATGAGAAGGTAAAAAATAGCTCATAGACTAAATCTAATATCCTAAAAAGCTGTGTCCTATAGTCTTTAAGGGAATGTTAACATTACTTGGTGTTCTCATTACCTTTCTGATTAAAGATAACCAAGGGATGTTATTTTCATATAAAAATAATTATAATTTAATGAAATTGGCCTGATTAATAAGTGCAGTAAGAATGGAAACTTACCAAATCAACCTTTACAGTGTTTCTTCTAGAATGTTTTTTTTTTTTTTTTTTTTTTTTTTTTTTTTTTTTAAAGACTCCCAGCTCAGACTTCTAAAAATATCTCAAGGATAAAAGGGAAGATTTCATTGCAGAATTTAACTATTTGGGTGAAATTTTCTGCTTGAAATTATCAAAGTATTTTTTTGTGTTTTGGGCTTGATGTTATTTTGTTCCTGCAGCCAGGAATACTCTAGCTTTTTGAAGCTGGTTTTCCTGTAGAGTGTTCTAGGCATTAGAGCCACAATGCCTGTGTTAGCTCTGTACAACTGCATGGTCACATCTGGTTATCAGCAATATCATTCTCAAATGGGACATTCCAAGCAAACCTTTGGTCAAATGATATTTTCCTCTAATTAGTTTTTGTTACAAAGGGGAGAGATGCTTATGGAACTTCCACAAATACTTCTTTAGCCATGGAAATTAGAGCACTCAGTATAAATTGCTGAGTACTAGAGGGATTAGTCAGAGGGCAAATATAATATAAATGTACACATATATTATATATAATTTCTGTTTACAAAAGTTTATATGATGTGTTGTTAATAATTGAAGACAGCATGAGAAAAGATTTTGTTTTGTGGCAAGAATAGAACAATAGGGGATAACAGTTCATGATCAGTCACGGCTCCATTAATTCTTAGGTGATTAATTATTCCCCTTCTAGATCTTGTTTTGTGAGTCTTAGGAAGTCTATATTTTTTTTTTCTAGAACTCTATGTTTCCACCCAGAGTTCCAGAACTCATTGCTCTGACTGTATGTACCATGTAGGCTTGAAACTGGTTAAAGCTGTTTTCTCAAAATTTATCCCTACAGCAGTTGTCATGATATAAAGCTGAAAATGTTAACCATGTCTTATTTGCCCAAACTGTTTAATCTTGAGAACCAGTTGTCTTGTATATTTTAGGTAAATTTGAAATGTTTAGTTTTTGTTACACTTATATTTGCTCAGATTATCAGTTTATTTTTATGATCATGATATAAGCAAGTTCCTTTTATTTCAGTTTTTCAATAGAAAGTTTGCTTTACACACTCAAATATAATCATGAGGATACTAATCATCACAGACAATGACAGTTTGGTGATATCTGTCCAAACCCTTTCTATGTTCTGTTTTTGACTATTAACCCAGTTTTCATCATGGAGCATTTTCTAACATTAATCTTAGTTGGTATAAAATATATTTGGCAAAGAAATTATAGGCTTTCATATCTTAAGAGGATAAGTGAACATAATTAAGAAATGACATATAATCTACCCGTACAAATCATTGAAAATATAATTTTGAGTCAACCAACTCATCCACAGTTCTGTGAATTTGCCTTTCATATGCTTAGTCAACTGGTAGTTACAGCATTTTGTATGCAAAGTCTTTGTAACTAGAAAAAAGCCAATAAGTAATAAAAATGCATATTGATTAAATTTCAATTGTAATAAAACAAGATTTTAAAAGGATGGTTTCTGAATCAAGTCAATTAAAGATTTCATTGAATTTAAGAAATTTACAATATTCTACTGTGGCTTTTTTTCCTCTCTCTGTGGTTGATACTGCCTATAATTTGGAAAGAAAACAGAGAAGTTGTGCTTTTCAAATATGCAGTACAGTTGCAATTTTACTTGAACCAAACTATCTCCTTTCACAATGAATATTAGTTTTTCTTTAACTACGAATGTGTTATTTTCTGTGTGATACTTTAATGTCTCTATAGTTTGAGTTAAAAAAAATAACAGATCTTTTCTGACATAAGCTTGAAAAAATATTTTTATCTCAGATGCATAATTATCTACTGAAGCTTTATCATCCCCTTTAACAATACAAAAATCTCTGGTAGGAAGCCATAGAGCTGATATAATTTGAAGAAAGAGTCAATGTCCTTGGTTAAATTTAATGCCATAGAAGTATTTGACAAGACTATAAGTGTGCATGTCCTTTTGGACCATACAAAAATACCTTTAGCCCTACTCATCGTATTAGTTGTATGGCGTGACCATCACATGAGATAATGGTTATAAAATCAGTCTGAACATACACACTGCATTCAGCATTCACGATAACAATATGTTCTCATCAAAAGAAGGAGAGCAATATACACTTCTCTTGAAAAAGTATAAATCAATGCAGAAGTAGCAATGTAAATTTATAAATGAGATGTTTTGTTCAAAGGTTGAGTCTCCACGTTCAGCATATTTTGGCAATTGTAGACTGCTTTTCACTGCTCCAGTCCTCATCACCATGCAGCAATAAAAAGCTGCTTTGCAATGTCAAACTGTCTCCACCTGCAATATCTATTGAGGAGAAAGCAGGCTGTTAGCTGTTTATCTCTGGAACTAAGACCTGGGAAATACTTAGAGGAGGGAATGTTACAGCAAAGTTTTCACTCTTCTGTGTAGAAGTTTATTGATGTGTGTAGACCATGTGCCACATTAATTTTGTTCTTTGTGGTTTATTTCAGTTCCAAGATTTTTGTTTGTTTCATTTTAAAAATAAAGTTATAAATAACTTCAAAGAAAATGCCTTTTCAGCATCTAAGGAGATGATCATGTGGTTTTTCTCCTTCAGTTTGTTTATGTGGTCACATTGATGGATTTCCGTATACTGAACCACCCCTGCATGCCTGGGATGAAGCCTACTTGGACGTAGTGGATGATGTCTTTGATGTGTTCTTGGATTCGATTTGCAAGTATTTTGTTGAGTATTTTTGCATCAATGTTCATGAGGGAGATTGGCCTGAAATTTTCTTTCTTTGTTGGGTCTTTGTGAGGTTTAGGTACCAAGGTGACTGTGGCTTCATAGAATGAGTTTGGTAGTGTTCCTTCTGTTTTTATCTTGTGGAATAGTTTGAAGAGAATTGGTGTTAACTCTTCTTTGAAGGTCTGGTAGAATTCGACGCTGAAACCATCTGGCCCTGGGTTTTTTTTTTTTTTTTTTTTTTGCATGGTAGACTTTTGATGACAGCTTCTATTTCCTTAAGGGATATAGGATTATTTAATTGATTTACCTGGTCTTGATTCAGCTTTGGCATGTAGAATCGGTCAAGAAAATTGTCCATTTCATTTAGATTTTCAAATTTTGTGGCATATAGACTTTGGAAGTAAGACCTAATTATTGTTTGGATTTCTTCAGTGTCTTTGGTAAAGAGGCTGGATATCAGAAGAAGGAGAAAAGAGGGAACAAGTCAGGAGCCTGACACAGAGGACCTCTGAAAAGCTCTGCCCTGCAGACTATCAATGTAGATACTGAGACTTATGGGCAACCTTTGGGCAGAGTGAAGGGAATCAGGAAAGAAGTGAGAAACAGTAAGATCTGGAGAGGACAGGAACTCCATAAGGAGAGCAACAGAACCAAAAAATCTGAGCACAGGGGTCTTTCCTGAGACTGCTATTCCAACCAAGGACTATGCATGGAGAGAACCTAAGACCCCTGCACAGATGTAGCCCATGGCAGTTCAGTATCCAAGTGGGTTCCATTGTAATAGGAACAGGGACTGTCTCTGACATGAACTGAATGGCCTGTTCTTTAATTACCTCTCCCTGAGAGGGAAGCAGCATTACCAGGCCACAGAGGAAGACAAGGCAGCCACTCCTGATGAGACCTAATTGACTAGGATCAGAAGAAGGAAGGAAAAGAAGGCCTCCCCTATCAGTGGACTTGGGGAGGGACATGCATGGAGAAGGTGGAGGAAGGGAGGGATTGGGACGGGAGGAGGGAGGGAACCACGGGGGGGATACAAAGTGAGTAAAGTGTAATTAATAAAGAAAATAAAATTTAAAAAAAGGAAAAAAAAAGAATTATTTCTTTTGGCTCACACTCTTAGAAGTTTTGATCTGTAGATCATAGCCGCAATGAATCTGGGTCTATGTTAAGCGGAGAATTAAGGTAACTGGAACTTTTGTAATATACAGGAAGGAGGGGGAGGGCAAGAGAGAAGGGGAAAAAGTAGGGTGTTAGGGAAAGACAGAGAAGAAGGGGGATGGCAATAAAGAGAGAGAGAGAAGGAAGGAGAATATAGAAGAGGGAAACATTCTCCCTCTGGAGTTTCATGTCCTAGAGTTTCTTGTACTTTTCACCAGTTGTAAGCTAAGCTTTTTATACATGAACCTCTTTTGATATACAAACAAAACATGTGGATTCTTATAATTTGTTTTACATGGAATGCAAAATCTCATTTATGGAACTATGGCTATTAAAATGTGTTTGTTGGGGTGAAAAAAGCAATACTTTATGAGAACTTCTGTGTTTCAACTGCAGTGGAGTAACTGTAGCGTTATTTTACTCTATTGTTCAGTCATGGAAGAAAGACGCTTCTGATACATCATTACAACCTCATGTGAGGCACCATCCAGAGGTGAAGGACTGCACAAGGACTCAAAGGTTAGTTGATTAGAAGCCAGAGGTCTCAGAAGCCTGTGACTGAGGAGCACTTCACAGTCTTCCCTATGAGCAAGTATTGGAGGACTATCAAGAAAAACACTGAAATTATTTCCTTATTCCATAAGTACCGTTCTATCATCTCTTATAAGAATGCTGAATACCGATAATATAAATAGAATGAACCACTTTGGGGCCACATTCATAATTTTAACAAGAAAGAAGAATATGAAATGCTATTATTGAAATGAAAAATTTATTTCTTTTTTTCTTTTTTAAATTTATTTATTAATTAAAATTTATTCACTTTGTATCCCAGATGTACACCCCTCATCCCCTTCCAATCCCATCCTTCCTCCTTATTCTCCTTCCATGCCCCTCCCCCAGTCTACTGGTAGGGGAGGTCCTCCTCCCCTTCCATCTAACCCTAGCCTATCAGGAGCCTATCAGGTCTCATCAGGACTGGCTGCATTGTCTTTCTCTGTGGCCTGGTAAGATTGCTCCACACGAATTCAATGGCTGGCTCTTTGAAAAGCTTATTTCAATGTGTAAATGTGTGTGTGTGTGTGTGTGTGTGTGTGTGTGCGCATGCCAGCATGCGCATGCGTCTGTGTTTGTATTCAAAATGTATTGTGCTAGTAAAGTAAGTACAGACAGAACCTAGCTGGATTGCACAGTACACAGCAGATAAGTGGATATGTAGCAGATAAGCAGGTAAGCACATATGTCATATAGACAAAAGATACAACTGAAATCAATGTTGATGGCACAGAAGGAAGGAAATCCTGTCACCTGAACAAGGGAAGAGTACAGGAGCAACATACACTGGTATCCAGGATCCTGTCTGAGACATTTCTGAGGGAATATGAAAGACGGTACAACCTTGAGCAACAGAGAGGGGTCGGCCATATTTGTTTGGTGCTCCAGAGGACTTGCTTTTTGCTAAGGTAAAGAAAATGGGATACATTTTTGTTCCTCCATGCCTTAAAACCTTTCAAAATTCACATGCTAAGTGACTCTAGTTTAAAGATGATGGAAGAGAAAATTTTGATACTTCTAAGAGAATTTATATAAAAGTAACTTTTATTTGCCAGATTTAATTATCATCTTGGAATCTTACTGCTGAATAGCCTACTTTCTAGGTCTTCCTGAACTCTGGCTGGCTGGTTAAATTCAATTATTCTGGTTCAAAGTTCCCTCTAAACTGACTGATTCAATCTGGCTTCTCTTAGCTTCTCACTGAGTTGCTCTGCTTGGCCTCAAATTAACTCTGGTCACTTGTCCTAATCTGGGTCCTTATTCACTGGCTTTATCTGCCTCTGCAGAAACTCATGAATGAACTCAACTCCACTACACTGTATTCACTACATGAACTCAACTGAACTCAACTGCATTAAACTGAACTGCACTGAACTCACTATCACCCCTCCCTCTCTCCTTGCACTGCTCTTAAGTAGACTTTTGTTGCTGTTGTTGTTGTTGTTGCAGGTTATGTGATCCACTGTGATACCTGAAAGTGTGTTATTTACTGGAAAAAAAAAACTGTTTCTAGTTCTGGTGTGGGTTAGCACTAGCACACAAGTTTAAGTCAAGAGCTATCAGCTTGAATTAAATAAAATCAACCATAGGTCAAGAGGCAGAGCAAGCAACCAGTTGACAGGGAGTGAACACAAGAAAAAAACAGAGAGTGAGAGGAAGTCAGAAGGACTGATAGAGAGATGCACAGGAAATAGAAGGGAGGGACATTCAGTTTGAGGGATTTTGAGATGGTGTGGAGGAGAGCTCTCTTGTGGAATTTGGGCTGAGAAGGAAGGTCAGCTGGATGCTTGCCTTGAGGCTCTGAGCTAGCAGGCTTTTACCCTAGCATCTGGCTGCCAAGTCTTTACTGTTAAAATCCAACCATTGAGATTTGTTGAAAACAACATTCTTTCCTGTCCTACTGAGAGTTGGGTTCATCCTGTCTCTGACTCATTCTGTCAAATCTTTCTCAATTTGTTTGACCCTCAATTAGAAGTCATTATTTGGGATATAGGGTGTGTACTAAAAGTATATAGATATTTCAGCCAGAGGGATTAAAGATGTGTGGCCTGTCTGCATTTCAGCCAGATCACACAGACCTAGAATATCTTTGGATGTGATTACAGCAGCCATGTTGCAGGATTAAATTTTCTCTACAATTTGCCTATGTAAACGTAAGTGAATACAAAGAACATGCAAACACCACTAACACACATGTCTGATGCAGAATTTAAAATATTTTTATCTTGCCACTTTATATGTAGCCTATATTTTTATTGTTGTTGTTCTCCTTTTGCAGTTAAAATCGGTTCTGTCTGAGTTTCCTTAATTTCATTCTCTTTTGTCTTCCAAAGGTAATTGATATTTTATTTTTTATCATCTTTATAAGTATTTTATCTTTCCAGTTGGCCATCAGGCTCAGCATCTGCTTTGATAGTTTGCAGGGCAGAGGCTTTCAGAGACCCTCTGTGGTAGGTTCCTAGTTTGTTTCCTGACAAACCCAATAAAATCTGTGCATCTAAAGAAACTAAGCAAGAGAGAGGACCCTAACTAAAATGTTCAATCCCCATCCTGAAAGGCAAAGAGGATGGACATCAGAAGAAGAAGAAAACAGGAAACAACCTAGGAACCTGCTACAGAGGGCCTCTGAAAGCCAGAAGAAATATAATGTTTTTAAAAAATAAGAAGAAAATGAAGACAACAGTGACTAGGGAAATGAATTTAAATGTAAATGAAGTTGCAAGAACAGGCATTGATTCTGAACGTCAATTAAAGTTTGGACAAAAAATCCAACCCAAGGATTTTTTACCTTTATGGACCTTTCTTTACTGAGTAAAATATTCTTAGGCATGTTAGTACTACTGCTGTGTTTGTGGATAGAATACACATGGAGAGATCATAACATGTTTCTAAGCAGAAGTCTCAGTCTTCCCTGCCCTTGAAAGTTCAAGTTGCCACCTGAGCTCTGCATTTTGTGTCACTGATTTCACTAATGCTGTCTTGCAGGAAAGAGGAATCTGTATATTCCTCATTGTTGTCTTCTGCTTCCCTGAAAAATATCACTAGGAAATAATGTGATAGAGAAGGGTGCACACAGTGCAAATATCCCCTTCTCAAACAAAGATACTTTGTTTTCTAACCAAGACAGAATGAGAAAACATTAAGGTTTTTACAGTGTATGGGCCTCAAGCTAAGGGAAAGACCTTAAGTCTCTCTTAATTAAATAGTCTACTACATGTAACCCAGCAAGCAGAATCCACTTCTTCTGGGAAATAAATACCACCAGCAACAATGCTAACAGTCTTATTATCAACACCCCCTTTATTCTTATCACTAAGAATAAATGATGCTAGATAGACATAGTCTGGGAACTACTTAAACCATCTCACTTAGTATCAACACTTTTTAGATTCTTTGATTATTTTATAGATATGAAACACACAAAAAACCCCTAATTATTTACCTAATATTACATACATAAACATAGTTGATTGTAGCATCAGTTGATTGCTTTCTTTTTTTCAAACCAATAATTTAAATGACTACATAATAAATTATTAGTTTAAATTTTATTTCCAAAATAGGGATATAAGATTAAAAAAGTAGAACAAAAGTATTTCTTTATGTTTGATGTTATGGTTGAAACAAGATGGCATAAGTCATATTTATTTCTTTAAAATGATTAGAACAATTTGGAGTCATTTTACATTTTTTATAATAGAAGATAAGGTTGGCTTTTTCTTGCAATAATTGAGATTTAATTACATAACATTATATGACGAAACAGGTTATGGTGATAAGTTTAGGAATATTCACAATATACATGCATATACAGGCATGTATAGGTATATAAACAAAGAAAAGGAGCTTATTAATTTGAGCAAGTGGGGAGGAGACACCTGAATGGGATTAGAAGGAAAAAGGGAAGATAATATAATGTCATTTCATTTTAATTTTAAATTATAGTTAAAATAACATTTTATACTTATCAGATATGTTAAAAGTTTCCTGATACTGATGTTTATTTTAAAATACATATACACATACACACACACACATATATATTTGCTATATTTTCTTTTACATAGTCCATGTGTGTGCATTTTGGCTGATATATGTCTGCGTCTTGCATGTACAGTTCCCACTGAGGCCAGCAAAATACGTCAGATTCTCTGTGGTTGGAGTTACAGATGGTTGTGAGCAGCCAGTCTTAGGAACTGAAGCTGAGTCCTCTGGAAGAACAGCCAGTGCTCTTAACTACTCTGCCATCTCTCCAACCCATTTCATACCACTTTATATAGAACAGCTAATGAAATTCACCTGTGTTCCTGAACTCATGAAAACATTAAGTTGACAAGAATACCGAGAAAGATTTGAAAGCTAGAAAACATGAGTTTTATCAGGGTTTTAACTTTCAGCTGCAATGTGAGTCATTAAGCCATTGCAGAGTTTTAGCAGTAGGCTGTGGAACATCCCTTCTGCATTGCCAATAGTCTTCATTAATATATCAGCCATTTAATGAAAATTAACCTTAAGGAATTTTTTAAAAGACCAACAGTTTGCTCAGAAATAAGTACACACAGATATCAAAGCCAAATATGTGCTCTTATCTTGTGGCGCATGTCCAACTTTAATATGTGACTTGCAATGGAGATAGTAAATGAGGATTACTATTATTGAAACTGAGCACTAGTTATTTAATTATCCACAGTGTTCTATGTGTTTAGGTCACCAGTAAGTGTACATTTTAAATTATTCTGCTAAAGACTTATTAAACTTGAAAGAAGGTGCTCTCTTGACATGTATCATGTGGTTTGTTTAAGCTTCATTACCTGGACTATTAGATTGTAAATAAACAGTATTTAAATACCTATTTACTATTTAATTGCTGAAGAAACCTGACAAATTTAAGTTGCAGGCTCACTGAAAATATAAGATAAATTGAGAAGTAACTGAATGATTGATTCATCTCCTCCAGGGTGAAAAAAAAATAGAACGTAAATGTGTCAAGTCCAGTTATAGAGAATTGATGTTTTATGTAACTCTCTTTGAAGTCAGAATTAAATTTCCTTAAAAGGTTGTATTAAAAAGGAGATGGGATGGAACCATGAACCAACACACCATTACTTTAATAAATCTGGGGGAAAATACATTTTGAAAACTTTTCTGAAAAGTAATATTAAATTGATTTATTCGGTCCTAAGCAGTAATTATAGAATGTGCTTATCTAGAAACCCTCTGCTTCTATTGATCCTCATGTTCTCTGATGAAAAGCTCATAATTCATTACATTCTTGAAGTTTGGGGTTGTTAGAATTATTTATGAGCCATAGCTTCAGGTGCTGGCAACTAAGGTAGTTGGGATGATAATTTTACAATGTAGAACATGGGAGGTTTCTCTGTGCCAAGTGTGCAGCAGCTGGGTCCTGTGAGGATACACACAAAGCAGGTAGGTTTCGTTTAGGATCCATAGGAGCTCTACTGTGCCTTGACACTGAAAAATGTGTTTTCTGATTCGGGTTTCCTCTGGAAATTTTATTGGTTAAGAAGCAATGGCCTTCTCTCTGTCTGCTTTCTTAACTTGTACAACAACTTGATCGTAACCTATGGAACTACAGTTCTATAAATTCTTTTCCCAGGTACTCTAAGAATGATTATTTCTTAGCAGTACAATAAAGAAGTCCTTGAAATATCACAGCACTTACTTATCAATTTGATGTCTTCATTGACCATGTATCATGACTTAAAAGAAAAATTATTTCTTCTTGTTTTATAGGGTTAACTTTACATCTTATAATCACCCTCAAATCCTTTCCCTGTTTCCTGTTGACATTGATGGCACCCAAGGCTATACGGTAACATAGCACTGAGCAATGTGTTCTCTTTTGACTTTGTGGGTACTCAACGCTTGTATCCAATTAGCCACACTGTCCCCCAATTGCATCCCATCTGTTTGTTCTTCAATTCCCATGGCCACAGCCATTTCAGGACTTCATTACATATCCCCGGGACAAAGGCAATCTTCTTCTAAATGATCTGTCTACCTCTAGCTTCGTCATCGGCCAATACTCCCTGCAGCCAAATTAATCTTCCTAAGGCACAGCTCTAATTATGTTATTCTGCAGCCCAAAAACTTGTAATCATTCCCTTTTGACTCATAAATTAAATTAAAAATATCCTACTTGGCTATCCTGATGTTTGATAATTTGAGTACAACAACCTCACTTTTGAAATTTGATAGTTACTAGTCCACTGTTTAGTCTTGACAATCCAAACACAGCTTATATACTTAAATTTCATTAAAAGTATTTCATTATTAGTTTAATTTAGAGGTTGGAACATCTCTTTACAAATATTAATGAAATAATATCCATAAAAATGTCATCTACTTTAAATATGTCATTATTTTATTAAAAACAGAAAGCTTACAAGTTTAGAGATAATTATTTCTAAATGAACCAATTTGTCTTATAAGACATTAACTATTCTATACATTTTGCTATTATCAGGAACATGTAAATGACTCATAATGGTGTGGAAACCATGGAGTCAAATTACATTGCAAACACACGCTGTGCTTTTGAGCTTTGAAGGCACTCTTTTTTTTAAAATTCACTTTATATGCCAATCGTAGCCCCCTCTCTCCTCTTCCCAATTCCACTGTCCCTTCTTTCCCTTACCACCTCCCCACTCCCTCTCTCCTCAGACAGCTGCCTAGCATAGCTGTCCTCTGAGAAGATCCACCCAGCAGTGGATAGAAACAGATACAGAGAGCCATGCCCAAACATCAAGCAAAGTGCAGAGAGCCTTGTGGAAAAGTGGAAGGTGGGAGGGGAGGATAGAAGGACCCAGAGAGTACAAGAACTCCATTGAGAAAACCAACAGAATCGATTAACGTGGTCCCAGAGGGGCTTATAGAGGCTAAAGCACCAAACAAGGACCATGTATGGACTTGACTTAGGCCCTCTACATAGTTGTAGCCAGTGAGCAGCTTTGGTCTTCATGTGGGTGTCCTAGTAAGGGGAGCAGGGGCTGTGTCTGACATTGAGTCTGTTGCCTGCTTTTTGATCACTTCCTCTTTCCTGGTGGGGCTGTCTTGCCAGGCCTCGGTGGAAGAGAATGCTCTCATTCCTGATGTGACTTGCTGTGCTGGAGTGGGTTGGAATAACATTACGCACCTGTTCTAATATGAATGTCTTGATTATTTTAAGCATCAAATAACGTTCTACTCTTCAGGTGGGCATTTGAAGGAATAGAGAGCATGTTTTTTTGTTGCTGTTTTTGTTTTTTTCTTTAAGTGATTAGGACACACTTCTTTGTAATAGAAGACAGTATTTTAGATACCTACTCTTGTAGGAAGTGAGAATTTTTGTAAAGTTGAATCCATGGTGTTTTTCTGAAATGGAAGAGACGGTAAATATTTTAGGCACAGTGCTTGGGTCACAAAGCTTTGGTGAAATCACAGAATCTTGACATCTAAGGATAAGGAAGCCATAGCCAAAATATAAATAGTGAAAGCAACTTCTCCAATAAAATTTTTTTGGGGAACACTATAATTTTAGTTTCCTATTTTCTTTACAGTTTAGATATAATTTTCATCTGAAAACTGTCCAGCCATTCTAAAACATAAAAGGATTTTTTAACCCAGTGAACATGCAAAACCAATAGTAGAGTGTCATTATCAGTCACAACTGTGTCATAAGCTTAAAACCTATATAAATTTATGTCTTTGGAGAATAAATAGATAGAATAAAGTTATGTTAGGTTTCAGAGCTGGGGATGTGATCAGTGGTGGAATTTCGCTAAAATGCACAAGGCCATGGATTCAACAGGCAGCACCTAAAACTAACAAGAACAGGTCATGTTAGGCCCAGGACAATCAATGTGAAATAAACATATTATTTTTTACTTAGCTTTCAGGGATCTACTTGTACATTTTCTTATTTATATCTATTCTCTGCAATTGAGATTTCTGTATTCTGTTCAGGAACCTGCTGTTTACAAGGCATAGTGAAGGAAATTGATTTTTCCTCATTCATCAATATTCAGATTGTTTTATGTGTGCTAGGATCCATAGTTTGCTTTAGGAAAGACTCAGGTTCAGGTAGAAGCAGAGAGTGTTTCTTCTGCAGATAATTCCATCATGCTGGGGTCACCACATTCAAAATAGTGGTGACTCCAAGGAAAGCTTGAAGGCCTATTTTAAATCCAGAAAGGGGAATTCCTACTGTGGCTATGTGACCTCAATTGGAATTAGCTGGTGCCCGCAGAGGCTATGTGATTCTGATTGGGACTGGCTGGCCCTTTGGAATGAAATCCTCTCATTGTGAACTTGATCATCGGGTTAAATTGGGGACATGGGGAAACTACTGTGGAAGGTGAGGTTAGACACCAACTTACATGATGTATGTGGTTTGTTTGGTTCTGGATTTTTAACTCAAAGCTATTTATAGTTTGATAGCCCACTCTACCAAGAGTATCTAGATTTTAAATATTCACACAGGCCAAAGGAATTTGCCAGAAACTTCTGTTACAGTTTTAAGAAAAAAGAAACTAGTGCTTCCCTTTAGATTTGAAGCTTTCCATAATTTTTACAAGAACATTTTGAGTCAACTTGTCTTTTCTATACCCTTTTCATGTTTGGGTTTTCCTTGAGGTCTTTTGTTGCATTTTAGGTGAATAGATCTAATTTGGCTTTGAAATATTAATTATAGTCTTAGGTGAAATAAAAAATTATTCTGCCTGAAGGATATCTGCAAAAATACATGCACAAAATGTGAACCTTCTTACTTGCCCATATGGTTTAACTCTAATTTTTTTTCAAATTCTTAGTGGCTAAAGGAATTCTGTTCTTTGATTTTAGATTATGGCTTATGTTACCAATATTCATATTATTAAATATTTAAGTCATTAGGGAATTTAAAATTGTGTGGACATTTTATATGCTAGAGTGAATTCATTAATGACTATGTTATAGATTATGTAAGTAACTTATTCCTATTTTAAAAAATTCCACAATAGTTTCAAATTCATCACAAATTTTCTTTAAATATTTTTTTTCTTTCATCCTCTCATCTCTTTTTCTTCAGGGACTGCTGACAATTTACCTTCCTTGGGTTAATATGGGAAGGAAAATAAATGTTCAATATATAATTAAACTCATAGCACATTTTCTTGTGAACATTTTGACTCCTATCATAACTAACTTATATTTGATTAGCATTATCCTCTTGAAGGATATATGAATATATATTTGAATATACCTTTGGAGTGTGTGTCATGAAAAATGATTTCATGAGAGTTTATTAGAGCTATATATTTCTCACTCTTTCAGAAAATATTTCTTAAACACACACTGTGATATAGTATTTTGTATTCTTGGATAAATGTAGAAACAATAGTAAGAGGGCTTCATTCTCAAAGGATATATACTGTGGGTTCAAGAATATTTACAAATACTGATGCTGAACTTAAATTATTTGATTTTAAATTCAAACAATTACCAATTTTGTGAACATAGGATATTACCTAATTACCCAAAACTTCTGTTTCCTGACTGTGAATTGATTAAGATATCCATTTACACAATAGATTGAGGAATAAATAAATGGTTTATTATGTAGTCCACTATAAGCAAAGAAGCATGGTTTTCTTCTACTTATAATTATTCCTTCTGATGTTATAGTCAGAAAAGATAATGCTTGTTGGAGCGCTAACCATCTCCAGCTTGACACTAGAAGGTGACTGGAGAAGGATTTGAGGGATGATGTCTAATTTATAGGGACAGAGAAATGTTTGCAATCAAGTTCTTCTCCTGTAGATGTAGCTAATCAGTCTTGTTATGCAGGTAAATGCTCCACTTACTATCCTCTTTGCCTGAATTCTCTCAACAGTTGAAAACATATGACTCATAAGTGTACGAATGTGGTTTTCCCGTCCAATATTCATTTTCTGGTGGGACCCCAACACTGTGTTCCTTGCTCCTCTTGTGCAGGCATTTAACATATAGGAGAGAAAAGACATGTATAGGAATATATTGAAAAGAAACTTTGTACAAAAATTTTAGTAGCCTTCTTGATTAGTTTCTTTAGGTGTACAGATTTTAGTATGTTTATCCTATTATATATATATAATATATAAGTATATTAATATATAATATATAAGTGAATATATATAATAACCACTTATGAATGAGTATATACCCTGTGTGTCTTTCTGCTTCTGGAATACCACATTCAGGATGATCTTTTCCAGTTCCCACCATTTGTCAGAAATTTTCATGTGTTTTTTTATTGCTGAGTAATAGTCCATTGTGTAGCTATGCCACAATTTCTGTATACATTCCTCAGTTGAGGGGCATCTGGGTTATTTCCAACTTTTGGCTATTACAAATAAAACTGTTATGAACATGGTTGAGCAAATGTCCTTGTTGTACACTTGAGCATCATTTGGATATATGCCTAGGAGTGGTATAGCTGGATCTTGAGGTAGCAGTAGTCCTAATTGTTGAAGAAAGCTCCAGATTGATTTCCAAAGTGGTTGTACAAGTTTACATTCCCACCAGCAGTGGAGTAGAGTTCCACTTTCTCCACATGCTCTCCAGCATGTAAGATGCTAAATCCCCATTCAGAAAGGCAAAGAGGTTGGACATCAGAAGAGGGAGAAAACAGAATATAGGACAGGAGATTACCACAGAGGGCCTCTGAAAGGCTCTACCCTGCAGGGTATTAGAGCAGATGCTGAGACTTACAACCAAACTTTGGGGAGAGTGCAGGGAATCTTATGAAAGAAGGGAGAGAAAATAAGACCTGGACAGGACAGGAGCTCCACAAGGAGAGCAACAGAACCAAAAAAATATGGGCACAGGGGTCTTTTCTGTGACTGATACTCCAACCAAGGACCATTCCTGGAGATAACCTGCACAGATATAGCCCATGGCAGTTCAATGTCCAAGTGGGTTCCATACTAATGGGAACAGGGACTGTCTCTGACATGATCTCAGTGAATGGCTCTTTGATCACCTCCCTCTGAGGGGAGAACAGCCTTACCAGTCCACAGAGGGCAATGCAATCACTCCTGTTGAGACCTGATAGACTAGGATCAGAAGGAAGGAGAGGAGGACCTCCCCTACCAGTGTACATGGGGAGGGACATGGGTGGAGAAAGGGGAAGGAGGGACTGGGAGGGGAAAGGGGAGGGAGCTATGGGGGGATACAAAATGAATGAACTGTAATTAATAAAAATAAAAATAAAAAAGAGAAAAAAATGTTCATAGCCTATTATGAATGAAGCTCCTATAAACATAGTTGAGCAAATGTCTTTGTTGTATGTGGGGGCATCCTTTGGGTATATACCCAAGAGTGGTATAGCTGGGTCTTGGGGTAGCACTATTTCCAATTTTCTGAGAAAGCACAAAATTGATTTTCAAAGTGGTTGTACATGTTTGCACTCCCACCAGCAATGGAGGAGTGTTCCTTTTTTTCACATCCTCATCAGCATGTGCTAACACTAGAGTTTTGATCTGAGCACTCTGATGGGTGTAAGATGGAATCTTAGAGTCTTTTTGATTTGTATTTCCCTGATGACTAAGTATGTTAAACATTTCTTTAAGTGCTTCTCTGCCATTAATTTTTTTCCTGAGAATTCTCTGTTTAGCTTTGTACCCCATTTTTTAACTGGAGTTTTTGGCTTGTTGGTGTTTAATTTCTTGCGTTCTTTATATATTTTGGAGGTACTAACAAAGGAGAATGTCTGTAGAATAACCAGATCCCCTGCTGAGAGGTCATCAGCCCATAGGAAGCTCAGTCTCCATGTGGGTTTCCTACTAAGGGGAGCAGGGGTTATCTCTGACATGGACTCTGGTGATTATTCTTTCATCACTTCTCCCTGTGGCAGGACAGCCTTGCTAGGACACAGAGAAAAAGTATCCAGAGAGTCCTGATGACACTTGATAGGATAGGTTCAGAAGGTAGAGGAGGAGGGCTCCCCCTTTCTTAAGTCTAGGGGACAGGAATAGGGGACAAAAGGAAGGGAGGGGGGACTGAAGGAGACTAGGTAAGGGGATATAATGGGAATATAAAGTAAACAAATTACAATAAATAAATAAAGTCCATAGTTCTATTTTCTTTTATTAATTATTTTTATTAATTAAAACTCATTCATTTTGAATCACAGCTGTATCCCCCTCCATTGTCCTTCTGAATCCCACCTATCCTCCCTCTTCTCCTCCATGCTCCTACCCCAGTCCACTGATAGGGGAGGTCCTCCTCCCCTTCCATCTGACCCTAGCCTATCAGGTCTCATCAGGACTGGCTGAATTGTCTTCCTCTGTGGCCTGGTAAGGCTGTTCCCTCCTCAGGGGGAGGTGATCAAAGAGTCATTCACTGAGTTCATGTCAGAGACAGCCCTTTTTTCCATTACTTAGGAACCTACTTGGACAGTGAGCTGTCATGGGCTGTATCTGTGCAGAAATTCTAGGTTATCTCCATGCACAGTCCTTGGTTGGAGTTTCAGTCAGAAACTGACCCAGATATTTTGGTTCTGTTACTCTCTTTGTGGAGCTCCTGTCCCTTTCAGGTCTTTCATCTTCCCCTTCTTTCCTAAGATTCCCTGCACTCTGCCCTAAGTTTGGCTATAAGTCTGCTTTAATACTCTGCTGGACAGAGTCTTTCAGAGGCCCTCTGTGGTAGGCTTCTGTCCTATACGCTGTTTTTTCCCTCTTCCTATGTCCATCCTCATTTCTGAATGAGGATTGAACATCTTACCCAGGGTCCTCCCTCTTGCTTAGCTTCTTTAGGTGTACAGATTTTAGTATGTTTATCATATATTATATTTCTAATATTAACTTATAAGTTAGTATATACCATGTGTGTCTTTCTGCTTCTAGAATATCTCAGTCAGGATGATCTTTTCTAGTTCCCGCCATTTGCCTGCAAATTGCATGATTATCTTGTTTTTAATTGCTGAGTAGTTTTTCATTGTGTAAATGTACAATTTCTGCATCCATTCCTCTTTTGAGGGACATCTGGGTTGTTTCCAGATTCTGGCTATCACAAATAAAGCTGCTATGAACATGGTTGAGCAAATGTCCCTGTTGTGTACTTAGGCATATTATGGATATATGCCTAAGAGGGTTATAGCTGGAGGTAGCAGTATTCCTAATTTTCTGAGAAAGCATGAAATTTACATTCCCACCAGCAATGGAGGAGAGTTCCTCTTTTTTCACATCTCTCCAGTATGTGTTGCCACTTGAATTTTTTATTTTAGCCATCCTGATGTGCGTAAGGTGAACTCTCAGGGTCGTTTTTATTTGCATTTCCTTGACAACTAAAGATGTTGAGCATTTCTTTAAGTGTTTCTATATTCCTCTGGTCTAACTGTATGTCTACATGTAGAAAATGCAAATAGATTCATATTTATCACCTTGCACAATACTAAAGTCCAAGTGGATCAAAAACCTCAAAATAAAACCAGACACACTAAACCTGTTAAAAGAAAAAATGGGGAAAAACCTTGAACTCACTGCCACAGGAGACAATTTCCTGAACAGAACAGCAACAGCACAGGCTCCAAGATCAACAATCAATAAATGGGACCTAATGAAACTGAAAAGATTTTGTAAAGCAATTGACACTGTCATCAAAACAAAATGACAGCCTACAGACTGGGAAAGGATCTTCATAAACCCTATATCAGACAGAGGGCTGATATCCAGAATATATAAAGAACTCAAGAAGTTAAAAAGCAACAAATCAAGTAATCCAATTAAAAAATGGGGTACAGAGCTAAACATAGTTCTATTTTTAAGTTTTAGTATTATTTTAGACGTGATCACGTCTCATGAAGATAAATAAAAACAAATGTACATCCCTTCCAACAGGTCTGTAACAGGTCCTGGTAAGAATCGGCAGACAGATGACCTAAAAGTACAGTCTGGTAATCAAACATTCACAGTGATGATTTTATGAAGATACAACTTTGGACAAGGTACAAGGTCCTTGGACTTCCATGAATAAAAGAATTTGGCTGCATAATTGGAAACTTGATTCCCCATTCATATTGGAAAATGTTATTTTTGTCTGTGAAATGATGGAAGGATGCTTCCTACTGGGAAAGGTAAGATGAGTCTAAATGAAACCTATAATTCATATGATTATAGCCCCTGCAAATGAAAGAATCTGATTTGTCAGGAATCCTAATAATAGGCAAGACCATGGGAGCAAAATAGCAATCAGAGGTTAGTCAAATGTTTTCCACGTTTATAGAGAGAAATCTGTGCTTCTTCTAATTCTGTTCGGAGCCATGCAGCGAAGCTCACACTTCCAATCACCTGTGACGCCCACTGCTCATATTTGCATGGAGAAGGTTTTCACTTTTTTGGAAGCTGATTGTGTAAACTAAGCTGTCAGTTTCTTTCAATTCTCAGCCTTATCTTTGATTCACTTCGGTAACTTATTAACTACTCTTTGCTACCTTCTCTTTTCTCCTGAGCACCCATGAAGGAGGGCAGTTTATCTTTATGGGCTTTAGGAACCTTATCCTTAATACACAGGTGCCCCAAGATCATTACAGACTAATACCCAGGCCTCAAAGCAAGATCACACATTTAATTTTTATGCTGAAGTCCATCTTATTTACATAAAGACTAAATTATTCTGAATACCAAATTTTAATATATTTATATAATAGAACAGCTATCAGAAGACCATATATAAGGTCCCAAGAGAATAATTGCCAGTAGCTTGTGAGATATGAGGCACTAGGACCTACTTTTTGAGAACCCATTTTAAGTGATAGATGTTGAGATTAGAAAGAGCAATACATTTTTAAGCATTATTAATAATTTGAAAAGAAAATGTAATAAGCAAAATCCCACAAGTTCTTAATCTTAGAGTAGCTTGAGAAAGGCCTAGATATTTAGATGATTCATTGGTATTGTAATTCACAGATCATTTTTTAAATTTGATTTTAAAAGAAATAACCCCTAGTATCTGAGCTATGCCATTTTTCTGCTTTTCTTTATCTCAGGATTCCTTCTGAAAGTTAAACATTTTAGCTTTTATTTATATCTTCTATTAAAAAAAAACTATTCCAGTTCTCCTAGATACCACAGAATTCCCCTTTTCCCCTCAAAATTTAAAGCAAATATGTTGTTCGTAAGCATTAAGCTCAACGGGTGACTTCAATTTTTACCTTTTTAAAGCTTTTTATTAAATTTATTTTTTATTCATTTTACACCCTGAGTGCAGCCCCTCCCTCCTCTATGCATGCCCCACTCTACCACCCTCTTTCTCCTGTCTCCCCTCCTGTTCTGCTTAGAAAAGGGGAGCCTCCCTCTGCACAAACATACAAACAAATCCATATACATCACCCTGCACAAAACTGAAGTCTAAGTGGATCAAAGATCACCACATAAAATCAGACACACTAAATCTAATAGAAGAGAAAGTGGGGAACAGCCTTGACTTCATTGGCACAGGAGACAACTTCCTGAACAGAACACCAACAGCTCAGGCTCTAAGATCAACAATTAATAAAAGGGACCACATGAAACTAAAAAGCTTTTGCAAGGCAAAGGAGTCTTAATAGAATAAAATGCAAGCCTACAGATTGGGAAAAGATCTTCACCAATTCGACAAAGGGTTAATAATATATATATATACAAAACTCAAGAAATTAAACATCAACAAACGAAAAAATGCAATAGAAAATTGGGTGAAGAGCTAAATAGAGAATTCTCAACAGAAGAATCTTTAATAGCTGGGAAGCACTTAAAGAAATGTTCAACATCCTTAGAAATCAGGGAAATACAAATCAAAATTCTCCAACCAAGGACCATGCATGGATATAACGTAGAACATCTGCTCAGATGTAGCCCATTGCAGCTCAGTATCCAAATGTCAAAGTGGGTTCCCTAGTAAGGGGAACAGGGACTGTTTCTGACATGAACTCAATGGCTGGCTCTTTGATCTCCTCTCCCCAAGGGAGGAGAGCCTTGCTAAGCCACAGAGGAGGACATTGCAGCCAGTCCTGATGAGACCTGATAAACTAGGGTCAGATGGAAGGGGAGGTCCTTCTCACCTATCAGTGGACATAGAGAGGGGCAGGGAGGAGATGAGGGAGGGAGGGTGGGATTGGGAGGGAATTCAAGAGAGAGCTACAGCTGGGATACAAAGTAAATAAACTGTAATTAATATAAAAATAAACATTTAATAAAAAAGACTCTGAGATGCCATCTTATGTCCATCAGAATGGCTAAGATTTAAAACTCAAGTGACAGCACATACCGGTGAGGATGTGGAGCAAGGGGAACATTCCTCCATTGCTGCCTAAAGTTTGTTCTTTCCACATGCAAAGAGATATTTGTTCACATCATAATGGTATTAAACATATTATTTTCCTGTTTCTTCCAGCCCTTGAGTTACCACTGAGCCTACTAATTCATCCTTTACCAGCCTCACTTTCTCACAGACATAGATTTGCCTCTAAGCTTCTTCTAATTCTAATTTGGACAACTAAAAGCTATGATACAGATCACTACAGATAAGACACTCTAATATTACTGTGAACCATGTTTTTCTACACTGTCTTATTTGCTATCACATATTTTGTCTCTTTATTTCTAAATGCTGCATGGTAGGAATAGGTCAGATTCAAGCCTGTTGACTTATATGCCTGCAGAATGAAAATATATTTTTATTCTTCAAATGACAGTGGTTCCACAAAATTTTCAAAGGTAGACATCAGCTATAAATGAATAAAATTAGAGAGTAGAGCTCACAGCTGGTAAAGGACATTGGCAAATTTAAACTATGTGAACATTCCATTTCACACTTGCATTTTCCTATGGGATTAAAATCTGTTTCATTTAACTCTAAGATAAATATTCTTAGAAGTCAAAGTGGTTGAGGACACCAGGAGAACATAGCCCACTGAAACAACTAAGAAGGGCGCATAGCAATCACAGAGCCTGCCTGGGTCTACATAAGGTCCTTTGCATGTATTGTAAATGTAGTTATTATTTCCTCAGAAGAGGGGATGAGATGAAAGCCATACCTAAGCTTTAGGAATACATGGCTTGGGCTGAGACCAGAGTGTTTCTGTCTAACTATCCCCAGACCTTCTGAAAAGCCAGACCTTGAAGGTTTCAGCTTCTAGTCTCCATCTGTTAACCTATGCCTAGAATGTTTTCAGCCTTCGAGACTCACTGCTGAATAAGCTCACCCTTTTTAGTCCTTTCTGAACTTGAGCTGGCTGCATCAACTCAGCTGTTCTGGCTCAAAGCTCTTCTACAAACTGACTGATTCAAACTGGCTTCTCTGAGCTACTCACTGAATTGTTCTGCTTGGAAAAACTGTCTCTGAACTCCATGAACTAATCTACACTGAAGTACCTGCACCAAACTGAACTGAACCACACAGAACCATACTGTATTGACTGCATGAAGTCTGTTATATTCCTAAACTGTACTCTTCTTCACTGTAATGCACTGTACTTCTGTCTCTATAAACTCCCCTTCTCCCTTTCTCTTCCCTACTCTTAAGTAGTTTCTTTTTTTTTTTCTATCCTATCTATCCTAGGCTATCCTATCTTTATCTCATTCTGTCAAATATTTTTCTGATTTGCCATGTTTTACATTCCTCAAATAGATGTAATTGTTTGGGATTAAAAGTGTGTACTAAAGGTATGTCTGTGTTTCAGACAGAGAGATTAAAGGTGTATACCAAGAGTATGTCTGTATTCTGTAGTCTGATCATACAAACCTAGTTCTTTGGATATGATTCCTTGCCAGGGTAGCCATGTTGCTGGATTAAAATTCC
The DNA here is from genome assembly GCF_907164565.1 of Psammomys obesus. NCBI lineage: Eukaryota > Metazoa > Chordata > Mammalia > Rodentia > Muridae > Psammomys > Psammomys obesus. The sequence continues at coordinate 9,598,346 of NW_026596125.1, read as the reverse complement.
TCTATAACATATGTTATGGTTGTTAGCTTCGTGTTTTTGTGAGATTACTAACAGTGGAAGTGGGGGTGTCTCTGACTCTTTCCTCTGCTCTTAGGACCCTTTTCATCCTACTAGATTGCCTTGCTCAGCCTTGATGTGAGGATTTGTGCTTAGCATTATTGTATCTTGTTATGCTGTATTCAGTTGGTATTCCTGTGAGGACTACTTTTTTTTTTCCTGTAGGGAGTAGTGGATCTAAGGGGAAAGGGAGGTGGAGGAGCAGGGATTAGGATGGGTGAAGGAATGGAAAAATGGGGAAGCCATACCTGACATGCTTGGGTTACCAAGAAACAGACCAGATAGCACAGAGATCTAGTAAAACCAAATACTACTGAACAACAACAACAAAAGTAATGATAAATTGATTCCTAATGATAATCTGCTATACTCAGAGATTGGTACCTTGTTCTGTGGTCATCAGTGAGCCTTCTTCCTGATGCAAATGAGAACAAGTACAGAGGACCACAGCCAGACCACACACACACACACACACACACACACACACACACACAGAGAAAGAGAGAGAGAGAGAGAGAGAGAGAGAGAGAGAGAGAGAGAGATGGACAGACAGAGAGATTGACCTTAGAACACACAATAGTAATTGGGATATCTCCCAAATCCCTTCTCTCGGAGATCAGGAGACTCCATGGAAGAAGAGGCAGAAAGAAGATAAGAGCAATAGAATATATTGGACACCAAGAAAACAAGACCTACTAAATCAACATGATCAAAGCTTATATGAACCCCCAGACACTGAAGCAGCAATCACAGGGCCTACAAGAGTTTCCTTAGGTTTTCTGCATATATGTCATGGCTTTCAGTTTAATACTTTTGGGGAACTAAATGTGTGAAAAAGCAGATATCTTATTCTTGTGCCTTCCCTTGGGGCACTTTTGTTTTTCTGTTAATTTGTCTTGTCCAACTTCAACATGTTCAATACGAGAATTTTTGTTTTGCTTATTTTATTTTGTTATGTTTTGTTGTTGTCTCTTAGAAGGCTGTTCTTTTCTAATGACAGGCGGAAAGGAAGTAGATCCTGATGGGAAGGCAGGTGGGGAGGAACTGGGAACTATTCCCATTATATTGTATGAGAAAAGAATCTGCTTCAATACCCTGCTTTCAGGGCCTCTGTGGGAGGCTTCTGTCCTGTTCCTTGTTTGCTCCCTCTTCAGGTATCTATCCCATTTGCCTTTCTGAATTGGAATTGAGCATCCAGAGTCCTCCTTCTTGCTTAGCTTCTTTATGTGTACAGATTTTAGTATGTTTATCCTATATTACATGTCTAATATCCACTTAGAAGTGATTATATACCATGTGTGTCTTTCTGCTTCTGAGATACCTCACTCAGAATGATCTTTTCTAGTTCCCACCATTTGCCTGCAAATTGCATGATTTCTTTCTTTTTAGTTGCTGAGTAATATTTCAGCAGATGCTGAGATGCTTAGCCCAAACTTTGGGAAGAGTGCAGGAAATCTTATGAAAAGGGGGGAGATAGAAAGACCTGGAGGGGACAGGCGCTACACAAGGAGAGCAACAGAACCCAAACCTCTGGGCACAGGGGTCTCTTCTGAGACTGATACTCCAACCAGGGACCAGGCATGGAGATAATCCAGAATCTCTGCACAGATGTAGCCCATGGTAATTGTCTCCAAGTGGGTACCCTAATAAGGGAAACAGGGGCTACCTCTGAGATGCATTCAGTGGCTGGCTCTTTGATCACCTCCCCCTGATGGGGAAGCAGCCTTATCAGGCCACAGAGGAAGACAATGCAGCCAGTCCTGTTGAGACCTGATAGGCTAGGGTCAGAGGGAAGGGGAGGAGGACCTCCCCTATCAGTGAACTGTGGGAAAGGCATGGGAAGAGAAGAGGGAGGAAGGGAAGGTAATAAGTAAAAAAATAAATAAAAATAAAAAAGAATTTATGTTTAGTAAAAGGGGAAAAAAATCCCCAGTCAGGCTGGCCTGGAACCTTCTATGTAGACCTGGGTGGTCTTGGGTTGTGGTAGGGGCAGGAGGAAAGAAAACTAGGCCATGAAACTTAACAATATAATTATAATTAAGGAAGTAAACAATTAGATTGCTATTTTAAAATTAAATCATTTTTTTTCACTCAGGCCTATAATACTCCAAGGCCTTTATATGCTCTTTCTATTATACTGTAACCTTAAAATCCCAAAGTTTAATGCATTGTCTGTCAGACAACCACACGTGGCTAAGCCACATGCTGAAAAGAATACAATAGCAAAGTTGGCTATAAAATTGACTTCAAGACAAAGCAATCTTTATTTTCAGTGGCCAACTAGAGGGATCCCAAAGGGTTGTAGACTTGCTTGAAAAGAAGTCTAACATGACAAAATTATATGTGAAATTCTCTATGCCACATGAGTAACTTCAAGTCTCAAAGTTCTTTATTCAAATGCTGATTTTCTGCTATTACAAAGCATCTCCAGAAATATTTGCTTTCCCTTGAATTTAAATGTTCTTAATTGGCATCCTGGCATTTTTCAGATTATTCAATTCTATGACATTAAAATTATTATTCATAATGCTTTTTTCCTCTGTTCTCTTTGGTAGAAAGAAATATATGTGTTGGTCTGGAATAATTTGAAATCATTCGATATAAGACAAGGAATCTGTCTTGATACACCCCAGGAACAGATGGTAATAATAAAATCAGTTTTTTGAATTGATTGCTTGCAATTTCAGATTAGAAGTCATTGCTGGTTTGAGGGCACTATGAAAGATATTTTCTAAGTTTTGAGTACTAAACTTAAAAGTCAGTGTTGCCATCTTTTACTCATGGTCCCATCTCACCAGTATTAACTGATAATCTGTGCAAAACTGGCTTGTCTTCCTCTCTTCATAGACACAGTCTCTTCTCAGCAAAGACCCCACAACTCTAAAAACGTTGAAAGACATTATTCAATGAAGATTTTCTCATGGAGCATCTAAAGAAAACCCACCATCCAGAAAAGGGAAATGTTCTAAAGGTCTTGTGTATGGCCGTAAAGCTATCAACGTTACGTCTGTTATGAAATGGCCGTCTTCAAGGCAAAAGTCCATAGCAAATTCCCTGCTTGTCCCACAAGCTCTGCTTCCCACACTCTGTATAGATGCCAGGACTCTAAGTGCTTTAGATATTGCATAAAAATAGCATCAGTTAACTCTGGATAAAACATGAAAGACTCTTCTTCAATATACTTCTTTTTAAATTTGGTAATTGTGTACTTACAGTTCCTTCAAACACGGTAATAGATTGTGTGATATTATGTGTATGACTGCTGTCCTCCACACACTGGTTCATTCAAATCCTGATATCGCAGGCAATTTACGTGCCTCCCTGAGATTATTTATGACCGTGAACTCCTAACTCCACAGCACAAGCAATCTGGCTCTGTGAGGGCTGTTCTTTTCAAGGACAAACTTCTTTAATGACCTGTGTGGGAACCGTATTTTCAATTGTATGGGCAGTCTAAGCAATAAAATTTTAAGTTCAGCTAAGCATACAAAAAAAAAAAAATGCTAAGCAGAGCTTTAGGTTCTTGTATGTGTAACTGAAGTGTGTGACCTTTTGTTCTGGAATAAGAAGAGAGTCGCACAAAAACAATAATCTTTAGTCCCATTCCTACATATTGTTAACCATTTTTCTAGCTAGGTACCAGACAGAAAGTTTTAAAAAATCATAATGGCTAGAATTTTAGGGAAAATATTACTATAAAAATGCCATTAACATTGTTGTGTGTGTTGCTAGACTCTTGTAGTAAAGCAACAGTACTGAAATAGTTTGCATTCGTCTTCCTTCTTTCTTCTAAAACATTTATCTGTTCATTTGTTTAAGACAAATATAGGTACATTTTTCTGTATGTGTGTCAAAAAAAATAATTTTAACTCTATGTTAATGCTATCTGATACATCCAAAGGGTGTATCAGATAGCATTCCACTTCCTTCAAATAACAGAGAACTAACATTGAGAAAAGGCTAACTCATCATTAAATGTTGGGTCAAAGACTTCATCTTCTGTTCTTACTATTACAGAACTGATATCTAGAACATGACAAGTCCCAGGCTGGCTTTCTCCACATATTAATTTAGTGTAAAACCTGAGGGATTTCTTAATGTCCTAGAAGTTGTTGATTATTAATATTTATTATTGATTTATATTTTATTTAAACAGTGGCTATTCCTAAACCAGCTGTACACCCAAATCAACACACAGAGACTAGGATTTATTTAATTAACTTAAAGCACAATGTTGGGCAATAGTTAACCCATCTTAAACCTCCGAGCCTTCATACTTTCCTCCCATTCAGATTTTTCACATCATACTTGCTTTTAGTTATATCTTAGGTCCAGTTCGTCTCTCCTCATGGTTCCAAGCCATCTCCTGCTTATCTCTCCTCTCTGACTCTTCCCACTACCTTCCTTCTCCTCCCCTCTAGACCAGGATGTCCCACCCTATTCTCTCCATTGCTCAGCATTGTGGCTGGTTGTTCTATTGACAATTGAGAGAACAAATGGTGGCATGTTTACACAAACTTGAGACAGGTGCCGCTTAGAATAAACATCACAATGCAATGTCCGGATTGAAACCAGATAGTGGGTTCGAGAAATCAGCACTTGAATGAACAAGGGTAAATTGTATACATTTCACAAGAACATTATACTAATACCTAGATGATATCGTTATGCAAAATCATTAGTTCTTGTTTTTTCCTTTTTCTTTCTTTCTTTCTTTCTTTCTTTCTTTCTTTCTTTCTTTCTTT
>NW_026596125.1:9529487-9593534 GCF_907164565.1 Psammomys obesus | reverse complement strand
TTTCTTTCTTTCTTTCTTTCTTTCTTTCTTTCTTTCTTTCTTTCTTTCTTTCTTTCTTTCGTTTTCCTTTCTTTTTTCTAGTCCACTGTATCAAACTCTTTTGGCTTCTGGCCCTCTTTTAATTGTCCCTGTCAATGCAGGAAATGATAGTGCATATGAGATGAAGGATAGCAGATGGCTAAGCAGTTTAACATACTGTAAAGAATGATGAGTCTAAGGCACTGGAAAGTAAAACTGTATTTAAGATGAACGACCAGAAACTATTCAAGATTCATGGAGTTGCTAGGCTACAAACTGGGGCAAAGATTTTAAAGGCTGGGAAATCTGTGAAGTAGCAACAAGAAATGACAGACATGTCTATTTCAGTATTATTCCTAAATCAAAGGGTGAACTCAGCCATACACTGCACATCTATGTGTACCTCATTTAGGTTTCTGTCTAGAGACTCACGTTTGAAATCAGAGTGTACATGGAAGGTCATATATTGGGCTACCAACACCATTTAGAACATGAGTACATGCATTCTCCTTATTATTTTACAACTGATTACATTACACATACCAAATACATTGTTTTTAAATTTAGTGAAGATGAAATTTGTGAATGTCTTGAAAAGAACATTAGAAATGGGACAATCTAGATAAAACTATCATCACCATTTTTGTTTTATGGGTATATATTCAGAGCCTCCCACATCACTGTATTAGTTTGGAAAGTTGAAATGACTATCAAATGTCATTTGTTCCTTGCTCCTCATGCTACTTTTCTTCTTTCTCTAATTTCACTGTTACGTGAATTTGTGCTGATAACAGTCAACTATTATGGGACAAAGGATATAGTTATTCTCATCCTAAATGTGCACTAAATAGATGAAGTGAATCATATTCAGTTGGTGGGCTCTGTGCTGTAGTTCCACAGTGTGTTTCTAACTAGGCAGTTTGAGTTAGGTAGAGTGGTTTTATAAGTTCAACAGATAAAAAAAAGAAAAACTCAGGGTTTAAAAAAAAAACAGAGAAGTTAAATTTTTAAAATCTCCCTTTATCATTCTTCCAGTGAAAGATTTAGAGTTGAATATGTAATGTTCCTGAAAATAATTTCTTGTTCCTGACTGGCTAACAGACTGGGTACCCAAGCATATTTCAAGTGAGAGAAGGAATTTACTAATAAGAGAAATCGCATTTTAAATGAGGCAGCTACTGGCACTCAGAGAATTGATGTGTAAGAGGGCCTTTGAGGCAAAAGAGGGAAAGTGAACGGGGCAGGGGTGTTTAGATATTCTAAAACTAGTTTGTGCATTATAACAGTTATTAGATTTATGAATTATTTTAGATTTAAATTATTTATACTAAAACAAAAACATTAAGTTGCTTAATTGTTCTAAGTATGAATTAAGCATTTGTGAGTTGACTTCATTTGTGAGTTGTGAATAGTTATGAACAATAGCTACCGAATAGGACAATGGAGACCTTAGAGTTCCACATTGGCAAGTTTCTTTATTGGATAAAAAGTCCTGTATTAAGGCAGACACAGCATGCATGTTCTGTATCAAAACTGGAAAAAAGATACAGAGTTAAGTAACCGAAAGAACAGCCTAAAATCGTGCATCTTTAGTTGCCAGAAAAATGAGAATGAAAGACACACTTGAAGTGGACATAAAATTTAAATGTGCAAAGATAGACAATAAAGCAAAAAGTGTGTGTTTGTGTTGATGGTCCTTTTAATTTCACATTCTAGGATAAGAGAAACAATGACTACTTTGGAAAGAATCCAAGTATAACCTTAAAAGCTTATCAGCCTGGAGTCACTCTCTCTACTTGTTTATGATTCCGTTTGTGGTATGGGAATACATACACACATGCATACATACATACATACATACATACATACATATATGTGTACATATATACATACATACTATAAAAGTTATCTCTTATGCTTGTAGTTCTAGTTCTATGAATATTCACCTCTGTGTTAAGCCTCATGTTAAATCAGTCTATCTCAAAAGACATGCAACACTACTGCAAATTCATATGCTTTTCCATATGCTTTCTGTTCTAGCCAGTTGCTCAGAAGAGTTTAATCTGTTCCTAATTGTCTGTTTAATTTATAGATGTGAATTAAAATCCAGTTCCCTAGTGCCTATGATGTAGCTCAACTGGTAAAACTTCTTGCCTTGCAATCCTGATGAGCTGAGTTTGATCCCCAGAGCACATGCAAGGGTTGAAGTAGAGAACTAGCTCCCACCCCAAATTTGTCCTTTCATAAACTGTGTACTCAAGTAACATGCATGTGCCTGGACAGACAGACAGACACTTGCACACACATACACACACACACACACACACACACACACACACACACACACATCAATTTAAAAAGTTTGGTTTATTTTCTTTTACAATAGTCATATTGATACTTATTTTAAGTGAGACCAAAGAGAGAAACAAGGATCCTGTTTTCTTTTCTTTACATCCTGGCTGTAGTTTCTCCACCCTCCACTCCTTCAAGCCTCCCTCCCATATTTCCCCTCCCCCAGACTCACTTTTTCTTCTATTCCCTTCAGAAAAGAGCATGCCTTCCAGGTTATCAACTGAACAGCCCAAAACAAGTTACATCAAGACTAGGCACAAACCCTCATGCCAAGGATTCTTTAGAGACAGTTTTGTAGGAATGAAGGGGTTAAAAGCATAACAACTGTGTTATTGTGTCAAATAAGAGTTCAATAACTTATATGTAATTGGATCTAAACTGGCCATCTCTTTGAAACAAATATGTATATTTAGGTAAAAACATAGATAATCAGGGACTTGGGGATTGAAGCATAGTGCCTGTAAGAAGGACGTTGCAATATATATATATATGCATGAAATGTAGGGAAAATCATGAATTCAGAGATCACAGGAGAATCAACTTGATAAATCAAGGTTTGGAATTAGGAATAAAATTCAGAGTTTTACATATAGAGTGTTTTTGCACTCCCTTCTCTTCATTTCTTGAGATTTTTGTCTGTTTTCAACAGAAAGTACAAACACAAGAAACGAGTGTTTTCCCCTGAAGTGTTTTCAGTGAAACACTTGAAGAGATAACAATACTTACATATTAAAATTATAATTGTTTCTCTGAAAGTAAAGTTTCCAAATATTTTCTGTCAGTCTGGCAGTGGAAATCAGACTCTTTAAAAACTTCATACTATAATAGTGATAAGTCTCTGAAGTTTCCAACAAGTTTATGAAGAAAACAGTTGAGGGTAGACAATGTGTGGAGTGTGGGATTCCCAACAGGGGATCATTCCTGATGGGCAGGTCATTCATGAAGCTCTGAAGGTTAAAAATAAGTCAAAACAGGGACTCCAAGATATTGCCTACTCCAGAACATGGATTGTCTAGCAATCAGTAAGCCTAAGAGAGGTTTCATGTAAGCTGAAATGGGTGGGATTGCCAAAGATGACTGGAGCCAGTATCATGGCATCAGTCCTCCTGGTGCTGAAAATCAGGTCTCGATACTGACGTTGAGCTTCGAGTTCTGAAGAGTGTTAGAACTGTTGACCCTCTGAAGTTGGATTAAATGACTTTTTCATTATATGTTGGTCATGAACCTTCATATAGACACATGCTTGTTCCTCACTGCTGGCAGTGTTTGGAGAACATGAGGGAACTCAGAGGAAGGGTGTGGCTATGACGACAACAGTATGTCTTTAGGGGAAGAACTCTGAAGGTCATACACAGTCACTAAATTCTGTTTCTCTCCCTCTGGATTTTTGCTATGGTAACATGATCAGCATCTACCACACGCCCCACCACAATGAACTGCAACTGCTGCCCATGCATTCTATACTGCAACACTCTGAAAACACAATCAAAATCGAATCTCTTTTCCCTAAAATTGTTCCAGTTGTCATCACGATAACACAAAAGTAATTAACATCACAGGTACCTCTAAGTACATTGGTTTCCTTGGGTACAACAGCAGGAGGAATGCAGCCAAATCATAGGTTTCTATTTTTAGTTTCAATATGAATCTCCATATTGACATATGAGAAGCTGGGTTAATTTACATTCCAGACATTATTCAAGCAAGGGCCTGTATGTCATTTATAAGACCTTCCACTCATCACTCAACAAATATTTCTTGATGAACTGTGATTCAAGACCTGTGGGGAGGCGGGGAGGGCGGCACTGGGAGGGTCTGCACAGTGACCAGCAGACAAAACTCTGGGCCCTAAAACACCAGTGATTGTACTTCCCAGGTGAGAGGAAACCCCAAATGTGTGATTCGATAGGCTTTAGGTCACCCAGCTAAACCATGGAAGTGTTCCTGGGTCCCGCAAGGCACTGGCTCACCAGCCCAGAACCACACACCCGCATGCTCTGATCACTGTCCCAGACTGAACAGTTGGCCCCACAACACTAGAGACTGAGATTTCTGGTTGAGAGAAAACCCCAAGGTGCAGGAAGCGATCAGGACCAACCTTAGGTTACCCAAACAATCCCTGGAAAAGGACCCAGGTCCTGTGGGCACCCAACTGCTCAGTGGGGTGCTCAGCCTCCAGCACAGAGTCCTGCCTGCAAAACCGATTCACTGTCCAATACAGAACTGTGGGCTCCAGGGCACCAGAGACTAAGTTTCTTTATGGGGAGGAAACCCCACAGTGAGGGGAACAGCAGGTCTGACCTCAGAGCATTCATTTGACACACACACACACACACACACACACACACACACACACACACACACACCCGGCAAAGAAAAAAGTTCTCAGAAAAAGTTCCCAGGTTCCTACAGGCATCCAGGCACCCAAGCACAAGCAAGGCAGAGCCACACACCTGTGCCTGCATGCTCTACTCGCCATCCCAGACGGAACAGAACTGCAGACCCCCAAATACCACATACGCGGGGAAAACATTAGGTCCAACCCTCAGAACACCCAGCTCCAGAAAAGTTTCTGGGTTCCTGCAGGCTCTAGGCTCTGGCTTCACCTGCACACATGAGTGCCTTGCTCACCTGGCATTGATTATGGGTAGGGCACTGGAGCACACAGCTCTAACCTCAGACCTACAAAAGCCTGAGAGCCCTTGGAGCAGCCCTCAGATACTGCTCCAAGGTGTGACCAGTTATCCCTAGCTAAACTGACAAAACCTCCGGTCTCTGTGGTTCTTTACAAGGGCTGCACCCAGCAAATTCAGCTTAAGAGCAGGGAGTAACAGCCACGAAGGACCTAAAGTACCTTAGTGTGATCCTAACCAAGCAAGTCAAAGACTTGTATGAAAAAAATTTCCAGTCTCTGAAAAAAGAATTAGAAGATATCAGAAGATGGAAAGATCTCCCATGCTCATGGCTTGGCAGAATTAAGATAATAAAAATGGCCTTCTTACCAAAAGCAATCTACAGATTCAATGCAATTCCCATCAAATTAGAAACAAAATTCGTGCAGACCCTGAAAGAAAAATTCTCAACATGATATGGAACAATAAGAAACCCAGAATTGCTAAAACAATCCTCTACAATAAAAGGTCTGGAGGCATCTCCATCCCTGACCTCAAGCTGTACAATAGTAAAAACTGCATGGTACTGGGATAGAAACAGACTGGTGGATAAACGGAATTGAGTAGAAGACCATGAAATAAACCCACACACTTATGGACACCTGATTTTTTTTAACTTTTATTAATTACATTTTATTCATTTTGTATCCCCCCATAAGCCCTTCCCTCCTCCCCTCCCAGTCCCACCCTCCCCCCCTTTCTGCATGCATGCCCCTCCCCAAGTCCACTGATAGGGGAGGTCCTCCTCTCCTTCTTTCTGATCTTAGTCTATCAGTTCTCATCAGAAGTGACTGCATTGTCAGGGTTCTAGGTTATCTCCACAGATAGTCCTTGGTTGGAGTATGAGTCTCTGGGAAGTTCCCTATGTTCACCTGATTTTTTACAAAGATGCCAAAACCATTCAATGGAAAAAAAGACAGCATCTTCAACAAATGGTGCTGGTCTAACTGGATGTCTACATGTAGAAAAATGCAAATAGACCACACATATGGCCCTGTACAAAACTAAAGTCCAAGTGGGTCAAAGACCTCATTATAAAACCAAACACACTAAACCTGTTAGAAGAAAAAGTGGGGAAGAGCCTTGAACTCATCTGCACAGGAGACAACTTCCTGAACAGAACACCAACAGCACAGGCTTTAAGAGCAACATCAATAAATTGGACTTCATGAAACTGAAAAACTTCTGTAAAGCAAAGGACACTGTTGTCAGAACAAAAAGACTGACTACAGATTGTGAAAGGGTCTTCAGCAACCCTATATCAGGCAGAGGGCTAATATCCAGTATATATACAGAACTAAAGAAGTTAAAGAGCAACAAATCAAGCAATTCAATTAAAAAATGGGGTACAGAGCTAAACAGAGAATTTTCAATAGAGGAATATTGAATGGCTGAAAAACACTTAAAGAAATGCTTAACTTCCTCAGTCATCAGGGAAATGGAAATCAAAACAATCCTGAGATTTCACCTTACACCCATCAGAATGGCTAAGATCAAAACTCAAGTGACAAAACATGCTGGGGGAACCCTCCTCCACTGCTGGTAGGAATGTAAACTTGTACAACCACTCTGGAAATCAATATGGCTTTTTCTCAGACAATTAGGAATAGTGCTTCCTCAAGATCCAGCTATACCACTCCTAGGCATATATCTAAAAGATGCTCAAGTACACAACAAGGACATTTGCTCAACCATGTTTGTAGCAGCTTTATTTGTAATAGGGAGAAGCTGGAAACAACCCAGAAGCCCCTCAGAAATTGTGGTATATCTACACAATGGAATATTACTCAGCAATAAAAAAAAGAAAAAAAAAAACAGGGAAATCATGAAATTTGCAGGTAAATGTTGGGAACTGGAAAAGATCATTCTGAGTGAGGTATCCCAGAAGCAGAAAGACACACAAGGTATATACTCACTCATAAGTGGATATTAAACATATAATATAGGATAAACATACTAAAATCTGTACACCTAAAGAAACTAATCAAGAAGCAGGACTCTGGCTAAGATACTCAATCCCCTTTAAGAAATGCAAAGAGGATGGACATCAGAAGAGGGAGAAAACAGGGAACAGGACAGGAAGCTACCACAGAGGGCCTCTGAAAGGCTCTACCCTACAGGTTATCAAAGCAGATACTGAGACTTATAGCCAAACTTTGGGCAGAGTTCAGGGAATCTTATAAAAGAAGAGGGAGATAGTAGGACCTGGAGAGAACAGGAGTTGCACAAGGAGAGCAACAGAACCAAAAAATCTGGGCACAGGGGTCTTTTCTGAGACTGATACTCCAACCAAAGACCATTCATGGAGATAACCTAGAACCCCTGCACAGATGTAGCCCATGGCAGTTCATTGTCCAAGTGGGTTCCATAGTAATGGCAACACAGACTGTCTCTGACATGAACTGATTGGCCTGCTTTTCGATCACCTCCCCCTGAGGAGGGAGCAGCCTTACCAGGCCACAGAAGGCAATGCAGCCACTCCTGATGAGACCTGATAGAGTAGGGTCATAGGGAATGAGAGGAGGACCTCCCCTATCAGGGAGTTTGGGATTGGGAAGGGAGGGGGGGAGCTACAGGGGGGATAAAAAGTGAATAAACTGTAAATCATAAAAATAAAAATAATAAAACTTTTAAAAAGACCTGTCCAGGATCTTTAATATATACTTTTTTAAAAAAAATATGCTTATTGTACTAATGTCTATGTTCATATCTAAGTGCATCTATGTGAACCATGTGCATGCAAGCGCATGCACAGGACAGAAGGACACAGCAGATCTTGGAACAGCCCCTAATAATGCTTGTGAGTTGCCATATTGGTACTAGAAACTAAATCCGGATCCTCTGGGCTGTTATTCACTGTACTGTAATTCTAACCTTTAGAAGTAAGACCTATATAAGCTTTATAACTTAGGGCTGATTTTTTTCATTTTTAGACTCAATTGCCATTTATGCATGGTTTTCCCAAGTTTGTCCATGTTTCTACTCTCTGTGTTAAATGTTACTTCTTGTAGTCTGGTAAAAGGTGATTGACTTAGACGCATGAACTATCAACTGTTGTTGACAGGCTTCTTTGGTATATTTGAAGCCATTCAGAAGGCTTTTAGCTGTAGTACACTCCACTCCAACTACAGAATTTAAAGATGTTGAATACATCATAAAGGGCCAATTAAAAATACTGAACACTTTCTCTTTAGACAAGTCATTTTTTAGTATTTATTAACCTTATTTGTTATTATTAACATTAATATTATTTATAACTCTTGTTTTAATGTCTATTCCATCCGTGATATTTATTTTGCACAGCATTAAGTAAATCACACCAAATGTAACAGGTATTTTTTTCATTTTCTAATGATTGTTTCATGAATATTTTCTTTAATCTATACTACTAATCTCTGAATATTCTAAGGCTTTTCTATTCTGTCATCTTTATAAACTAATATTTCCATATTTTTATGTAGATATAATAATGTATGAAATGAAAACAACAACAAAAGCCTTATTAAACCCCACTTTTAAGCGAGCTTTGTTTTATATCCTTCAACAGAAGAATGCATAAAGAAATTGAGATATATTTACACAGTGGAATACTACTCAGCTGTTAAAAACAAGGAAATCATGAAATTTGCAGGCAAATAGATGGAACTAGAAAAGGTCATCCTGAGTGGGGTAACTCAGAACCAGAAAGACATGCATGGTTTATATTCACTGATAAGCAGATATTAACCACATAATAGAGGATAATGATACTAAATCCATAGACCTAAAGAAGCTAAATAACAAGAGGAACCGAGGGAGGAGGCTTAATTCTCATTCAGAAAGTCATGTAGAATAGACACTGGAATCACTTAAAGAGAGGGTACATGATGAGAGCCTACCAAAGATGTCCTCTGAAAGACTCCACCCAGCAGGGTATGGAAGCAGATGCATGCCCCACCCAGCAGGGTATGGAAGTGGATGCTGAAACTCACCACCAAACTTTGGGCTGAGCATAGGGAGTTTTATGGAAGAGTTGGGGGTAGGAGATAGAAGGATGTGGAAAGGACAGGAGCTCAGTAAGAAGATCAAAAAACACAACAAATTTGGGCCCAAGAAGTCTTGCAGAGACTGATGCACCAAACAAGGACCATGCAAGGAGAGGACCTAAGCCTCCTGCTCAGATGTAGCTGATAGACAGCTCAGTCTCCATGTGAGTTCCCTAGTAAGGGGAGTATGAGCTGTCTCTGACATGGACTCTGTTGCCCCCTTTTTGATCACTACTCCCTGGAAGGGCAACCTCTCCATGCCACAGAGGAAGAGAATGCAGACAGTCCTGATGAGACTTGATAGGCTGGGGTCAGATGGTATGGGAAGAGGGTTCTCCCTTTCTGAGGACTCAGGGAGGCGAATATGGGGAGAAGAGGTTGAAAGCCTGGGACCATAAGAAGACAAGGGAGGGTGCTACAATCGGGATATAGAGAGAATAATTTATTTTCAAAAATAAAATAAAAATGAATTACCAAAAAATAAAACATTTTAGCACATGAAAAATTCACTTCTTAAAAGTATACATGAGCACATAATTTACAAGATATTAGTTTTTTAAATACTGTGGAAATAGCTTTGAAATTTTAAATATAAGCTTTTGAAAATTTAAATTGGCTATGTAATCAGTACATGTAAAACTTTTTCATAGTTTTCTACTAATCAGTTTCTATTAATATAGACACCAGCACTTCCATGTGGCTATGGAATTATTTTGTATATAGTTATTATTGTTTTGTTGTTGATGTTTCTGTAAGAGCCTTGAACATGAGGTCCAGCAATGTTTTAAAGTACATGATTCTGTGTTATCAGTTCCAGGCAGTGGTGCCAACAAATCTCTAAAACTTACTTATCTTTCAGAATTAAAGTTTCAACTTCTAATTTAATGTACTTTAAAGTTGCCTCTTTTTCTTTCACAAATGTGCTAAGAAAAATTATAACAACTACTTACATAATAAAGTAGCTCATTTTCTTTTTCAGAACATGGTAAGTGAACACAATCATGGATCAATTAACTGTGGCAATGTGTTTTGAGATATTAATCTTTAATAATTTTCATCTGTAGGTAAGCACAATAAGAGTGTGCCAACAAAGCTCTAGCCTTCTGGATAAAATAATCACAAGATAAAGCTGATTGAAGCACAGATATAAACCTGTAGAGCATGCCACTATACTGAATATCATAAGCAGTTGTAACTTGTGATACATGTCTACCTAAGCATAGCTAGACAGAGAAAATACACAGGAAAAATTTGGGGGAATAATTTTTCAGCTCCATTATTATCTTTTAGGAACATCATTATGTGTTCAGCACATCACTGTCCCAAATGATTTTGTATCTGAGGACTAGAGAAATAAACTACTAGAGAAATAAAACTGGACCACTGGCTGCACATATGACTCAGTTCTTCATTTACTCTAATGAAGTGGCATGTGCCACCTATAACCCACAGTAAGATTAAATTATCCCTTATGATGCCAAAGAAACCTGATATGAATGTCTTTTTCTAAAATTTGTGAGAAGCAAATGGAACATGGAATGAAGTTAGCACACATAGAACCTTTATTTCAAGAAAACCAATGACTGTAATTGAAGCATCTCACAATATTTGATTTGCTTTCGCCCTATAACCAAATGTTTCAATTAAACTCGTTTGCATTAACATGGCTGAGATAATTTGCAACACTTTGTTTAAATTACCACAGGCCTCAGCTTGGAATATCAAACTCAGACTTCTGAGGACATAGCCTACACTCCGGGCAGCCTGAGGACTGAATAGAGCAGATATTTTTCTCTTTTCCTATGGGAGTTCTCATTAGTGGTTACAAGCATTTTTTCCCCCTTATACTTGAAACAAAAATTCCTCCACAGAGACCCAATCAGCATTCACAGTCAGAAAACAGGATTCTGAGGAAATGATCTATTTAAGAATATGACTGGTTTCACACATATTAATGGAAAATGAAAATAATCACTCTGCTTACACTTTGTATCTACTCAAAACTACTAAAATGTATGAGCAGATCTGAACTTCAAGGTCAGCTCTTCCTTAGAATTCCTTGTCTATGCCTCTATGAAGAGTACAAAGTTCTGATATATTCATCCAGTTAGTTTAGATCAAGATTTTACACATTAACACCAATTAGAATTTAATTGACTAGGACATTTGTGAGATACAATGGAATCTTAAAGTATATCTAATCTGTGAAGGAGATTTCTAGTCCTCCAGATCAGTTCTAGTTAGGTTAAGTGTTTTCCCAACAGCAGTAAAGCTTCCTAGTAGAGTATGGCAGCCTGCATAGTGACTGGGAACCAGAGAAACTGAATCACTTATAGTTGAAACTGGAAGAAAGAAAGAAAGAAAGAAAGAAAGAAAGAAAGAAAGAAAGAAAGAAAGAAAGAAAGAAAGAAAGAAAGAAAGAAAGAAAGAAAGGAGGGAAGGAGGGAAGGAGGGAGGGAGGCACTTTTTGCCATTACAGGTAGAAATTTCGTCCAAGATCATACAAATATTTTAAGACATTGATAATAATAAAATAAAGACTTTATTACTTCCAATCTTCTTTTCTTGGAGACCCGATTGTTCAGAAAGTAATAATGTCTCTCATGTCTCATTTAAGGATGAACTATTTAAGTATAAAACAATTTTTTTCTTTTTTTAACTTTTATTAATTACACTTTATTCACTTTGTATCCCCCTATGAACTCCTCCCTCCTCCCCTCCTAATCCCACCTTCCCTCCCCCTTCTTCACACATGCCCTTCCCCAAGTCCACTGATAGGGGAGGACCCCTCTTCTTCCTTCTGATCCTAGTCTATCAGATCTCATCAGGAGTGGCTGCATTGTCATCTTCTGTGGCCTGGTAAGGCTGCCCCACCCCCCTCAGGGGGAGGTGATCAAAGAGCAGGCCAATCAGATTATGTCAGAGGCAGTCCCTCTTCCCATTACTATGTAACCCACTTGGACACTAAACTGCCATGGGTTACATCTGTGCAGGGGTTCTAGATTATCTCCATGCATGGTACTTGTTTGGAGTATGAGTCTCTGGGAAGAGCCCTGTGTTCAAATTTTCTGGTTCTGTTGCTTTCCTTGTAGAGTTCCTGTCCTCTCCAGATCTCACTATTTCCCACTTCTTACATAAGATTCCATGCACTCTGCCCAACAGTTGGCCATAAGTCTCAGCATCTGCTTTGATATTCTGCAGGGCAGAGCTTTTCAGAGGCCCTCTGTGGCAGGTTCCTACCTTGTTTCCTGTTTTCTTCTTCTTCTGATGCCCATCCTCTTTGCCTTTCTAGATAGGGATTGAGCATTTTAGTCAGGGTCCTCTCTCTTGATTAGTTTCTTTAGATGTACAGATTTTAGTAGATTTATCCTATGTTATATGTCTATATGAGTGAGTATATACTGTATATACTGTGTGTGTCTTTCTGCTTCTGGGATAGCTCACTCAGGATGATCCTTTCCAGATCCCACCTTTTATGTGCAAATTTCATGATTTCCTTATTTTTCATTGCTGAGTAATATTTTCTTGTGTATATGCTGAGATTTCACCTTACACTCATGAGAATGGCCAAGATCAAAAACTCAAGTGACAGCACATGCTGGAGAGGTTGTGGAGAAAGGGGAACCCTTCTCCACTGCTGGTGGGAATGTAAACTGGTACAACAACTCTGGAAATCAATCTGGTGCTTTCTCAGACTACTAGGAATAGCGCTTCCTCAAGATCCAGCCAGACTTCCCCTAGGCATATATCCAAAAGAGGCTCAAGTACACAATAAGGACATTTGCTCAATCATGTTTGTAGCAGCTTTATTTGTAATAACCAGAAGCTGGAAACAGTCCAGATGCCTCTCAACTGAAGAATGGATGCAGAAATTGTAGAATAAAACAATTTAGTTTGTCTTTGACATGAGCTCACTGGCTGGTTCTTTGATCACCTCCCCCTGATGGGGCAGCGACCTTACCAGGCCACAGAGGAAGATAATGCAGCCAGTCCTGATGAGACCAGATAGGCTATGGTGAGAGGGAAGGGGAGGAGGACCTCCACTATCAGTGGACTTGGGGAGGGGCACAGGAGGAGATGAGGGAGGGAGGGTGGGATTGGGAGGGAATGAGGAAGGGAGTTAAAGTGGGGATACAAAGTGAATAAAGGGTAATTTATAAAAATATAAATAAAAAGTGAAAAAACAAATTTAGCCATGATTGTACGGTGCAGACAGTCACCATAGCGAGCATAAACTAATTTCTGATTTAATGAATGTTCAAAACAATAAATCCTCTCACTCTCACTGCAGTTGTACATAAATGCATTCTCCAAGTGAGCACTGAATCTGTAGTGTCATGGAGATCTTTTTGATCCTGCCAAGCATGTTCTCACTCTAAGTACTCAAACATGGCTGGTCACTGAGGAGGCACATCGGTGCTTAGATTCTGAGTTACCTACATACCTCATTTATTACTAAGGATCGTGTAACGTAGAAAAATCATTCTTGCCTCAGCATATCGTCCTTCGGCCTGGTTCTATCGTGTGCATCTGCGCATGTGTGTAAGTGTCCACACGGACAGATAGAAGGGGAGGTGCATGTTCCTCTGGTGTGTGGCAGAGGGCTGCAGGGTCCTACACTGTTGTTTGTCCTTCGTCTCACTCCGCTGATGCAGGCTTCTTGTTGAAGCTGCAACTAAGCTGGCAGTCAGCAAGCAGCACCAGTCCTCATACCCCCTGCTACCTCACAGCGCAGTGATTACAGGCTTGTGCAACCACTTTTTCATGGTATCTTAGCTCAGGGCCTCTTACGTGCACAGCAAACACTCTTAACCAGTAAGCCATCCCCAGAGCCCCATGAATCTACTTTTAAAGCTGTGTCTTTGAAACTGTTCTTTCTTCTTTTCTACTCCCAAGTAGAAAAGATGTTGAAAATGCACACAGCTTTAATTCTTTTGGAGGAGGAATGGCTCTAGGACCTAATCCTTCACTCCAGTGCCAAAAGAAAGTCACCCAGTAAGGATTCGACTTGCCTTTGTGGTTTAGGGGGATTCTTTGAACTAGAGCTTTTCATGTTTAATAACAGATCTGCAGGATGGCTACTTCCTTAGAGGCTTAGAGTAGTCGCTTGGTAAGAATCTCAGACCGTTCTCTTGTTTGATAGGACTAGACACAATCTCCACCCTGGCTTTTGTCCTAGTAAATAATAATCATGCTGCATCCCATTTTCATTAATATCAGGGACTTTTAACTTATCTCCACAAAGGCATGATACTACAAAGAGAAGAAATAAGTAAAAAATGCTGGAGGCATTATTTTTAGACATATCCATAAAAAAGGAAGTAGGTTATTTTCTACATGTGGGAAAAGGCCGACATCTAAGGAAACAAGAGCAGTTATGGAACTGAAGAAGTAGCCATTAGCACAAAAGGCCTAGTTTGTTAGTAGTTGAAAGGCTTTCTTTCACTGGCTCTAGGTAGTTATCGTTTGACAGGTGAAAGAACATATAAATATGGTTAAATAACAAATACAAACAAAGGATGTGTTTCAAAATTTATAACTCATTCAGAAAGGCAAACGGGATGGACATCGGAAGAGGGAGAAAACAGGGAACAGGACAGGAGCCTACCACAGAGGGCTTCTGAAAGACTCTACCCAGCAGGGTATCAAAACAGATGCTGAGAATCACATCCAGAGTGCAGAGAATCTTATGAAAGAAGGAGGAGTTGAAACAACTGGAGAGGACAGGAGCTTTACAAGGAGAACAACAAAACCAAAAAATCTGCGCCCAGGGGTGTTTTCTGAGACTGATACTCCAACCAAGGACCATGCATGGATATAACCAAGAACCCCTGCATAGATGTAGCCCATGGCAGCTAAGTCTCCAAGTGGGTATCCTAGTAAGGCGAACAGGGACTGTCTCTGACATGAACTCAGTGTCTGGCTCTTTGATCACATCCACCCCTGATGGGGGTGCAGCCTTACCAGGCCACAGAGGAAGACAGTGCAGCCAGTCCTGATGAGACCTGATAGACTAGGGTCAGATGGAAGAGGAGGAGGACTTCCCTTATCAGTAGACTGGGAGTGGGGCATGGGAGGAGATGAGGGAGGTGGGGTTGGGGGGGAGGAGAGAGGAAGCTACAGGGGGGATACAACGTGAATACATTGTAATTAATAAAAAATAAAAACTCTTTAGGCTGAGATAACCTCAGTATCTTCAGTTATGACTTAGGTGAGCATTTGTAAAGCCTAATGAAAAGCAGGAGAGAAGGTTACAATTCACTCTGAAGAACTGCCATCTGACCTCTAACTAGGAGGTATCACTGTAGGCTATCAAGTTTGTTTTCTTTGTGTTGTTCCTACAAGCATAAAGCATAGCTTTGGGACCTGTGTATACGTTTGCCTCAGGTTATCCATCTGTCAAGAGGAGCCTTACAGAACTGCTCTTGGTATGTAAGCTGGTTCATACTGAGTGTCTGGATATGATGTGTTAATATTAGCATAGTATTCAACTTTAATTATTCCTCAATATCAAATAATATCTTGTTATATGGCCAACTGTTGGGCAGAGTGCATGGAATCTTATGTAAGAAGTGGGAAATAGTAACATCTGGAGAGAACAGGAACCCCAAAAGGAGAGCAACAGAACCAGAAAATTTGAACACAGGGCTCTTCCCAGAGACTCATACTCCAACCAAGTACCATGCATGTAGATAACCTAGAACCCCTGCACAGATGTAGCCCATGGCAGTTTAGTGTCCAAGTGGGTTACATAGTAATGGGAAGAGGGATTATGCCTCTGACATAATCTGATTGGCCTGCTCTTTGATCACCTCACCCTAAGGGGAGAGCAGCCTTACCAGGCCACAGAAGATGAGAAAGCAACCATTCCTGATGAAATCTGATAGACTAAGATCAGAAGGAAGGAGAAGAGGACCTCCCCTATCAGTGGACTTGGGGAGGGGCATGTGTGAAAAGGGGGGGGGGAGTGGGACCGGAACAGGAGGAGAAAGGGGCTTATGGGGGAATATAAAGTGGATAAAGTATAATTAATAAAATTAAAATAAATTTTAAAAATTAAGAAAAAAACTTTTATCTGTAAATTTTAAATTTTATGTTTTCAATTAGCTGAGTAAGTATGAAATATTTCATTTTTAAAAAGTGTATTTCATTGCTAATCTCACTTTTGAAGATTCATCAAATACCTGGCAATCTGCTGCTACTCAATTCATGAAAGCACAAATAGATTAAATATTTTTTTAACGTGCTAAGGGTTCCCTGCTAACAAATGGAAAATGGGACATAGTTAAAAATGGTAGGGAAAGTTGTTAGACATAATAGGCTCAGTTCTTCTAAACTACTAAATGAGTATATTTTAAAACATCTTTATAATTTTTATATTGACATTTTGCTTTAATGGAGCATATACTTTGATTTTCCCATCCTTCTTGCAGATAGCTTCAAATTTAAAGTAAATCTCATCAAACCCATCATATTCAAGGTGTACAATGGTATTACCCTTGTTGGGGGTTAATCTGGTGATCTGCGCTCAGTTGTTAAATCCTGGCCTCCATGATCTGGTTACAGCCCAGATGAGCACATTCTCACATACACCAAGTGATGTTGTGTAAACATTGCTTGCCAATAGTCTCTGACTAGTTAAATACATTTGCTGATAGCCAGTAGTTGGGCAGAAGAGAAGCAGGTAGAGCTTAGGTTCACTGGTTTGGGGTCAAATAGGGATCATCAGGAGAGAGGAGAAGCAAGAAAAGAAGCAGGGGAGAAGGAAGTCACCATGGGCAGTGTGGACCATGAGCACATAGCCTTGAGGGCTGACCTGATGGAAGAGAAAAAGCCCAGGCAGGAGCAATTATGACAAGTAACTTGGGGTGTGTAGCTGGGAAATAGAAAAATAGCTTAGAGGGTTGATATCTGACCAATTATTATGACGTAAAGGTTTTATAAATTTAAAAATTCTATGTTTCGATTATTTGGTAACTTGCTGGCTTAGAGATCGCCTCTACAGTCTAATATCCTTTCCACAACATATTGGCATCCTTCGTCTGACATGGTATCCAGGCTTAGAACCTGGAAGTCCAGAGCAGAAAGGCAGGAAGTAAGCAATTCCCAGGCAGGAAGTGTGTCCGGAAGAGGTAGGGCAGGACCCCTGAGCATGGCAACCTGGACTTTTCCCAAGCACTGCTCAAAGGGCATTGCCACTACTGAAAAAAACAAAAACAAAAAACAACTTCCTGGACACTGCACCCCAATTTGGGTCCACAAGGGGAAAGCCTCGACCACCCAGAGCTGGGGTGGATAAGACTGGACCCTGGTGCCAGCAGATAAAGACCTAAAGCCAGGCAGAAGCTGATGATGCTAGAGGTGGAGCTGGGGAACCAGCACCGTCTAGACTGGAAGGGAGCAGGGTTAATCACCTATGTTAAAATATGGAAGAAGTCACAATGACACTGTGCATTTGGATTCTATGAGTTTCTTTTACAAAAAAAAAAAATTTTTTTTTTCATTGAAGACTGCAGCTTCGTGTATGTCCTTGTTAAGAGAGATTAGAATAGGGCAGACTTAGAGATGGGGAAGACTGAGAGATGGGTTGCCGTATTGTAGACCATAGAATAGAGATTAGGAAAAATAGTTTCAGATGAGAAAATTCCATAGGAGCTTGAGTAGTTAGAACAGAAATGCATAGATACACAATATGTTGAGTTAAAAACCAGATTGTACTTATTGATACATATTCAGAATTCCAAAGGCTTTTGCCTTAAACTGTGGGAAAGATGATGCTGAGGTTGCACAGTTTTGGAGGTACCTTTGTAGATTGGGGCTGGCTGATGGTGCTTCAGCATGTGTATTCCATTGGAATACAATTGTTTTTGGACATTTTTGCATAGAAAGTGTTATAGATACAACTTACAGTCCTACTGGTCAAGCAATTATGGAGAGATCTAACAAGAATTTAAAAACATGTTCATAGATCAGAATAGGCATAAAGTACATCCCAGGGATAGATTAAATGTTAAATTAAAAGTCAGGTAGCACAGCTGTTAAAAAAGCACTGGAATTTAGAAAGGGCTGATGAATTACATGAATTTATATATGTGATAACCTCAGAATGGAAGAAAGGAGGAGGTACATTTCATTGGGGAGAAGATTTTGCATTTGTTCCAACAGCGGAAAGAAAAAAGAAAAGCTATGTCTTCCATTCAAGCTGTTAGGAATAAGGAGTCCCCTGAAGATCCCGCTTTACAGATAGAAATAAGGAAATAAAAAAGACGAAGAGGGTAAATCTATATTTTTGTCCCTCTACATGGGAATAGCTCTAAAACCAGCTGAGACATGGACATCTATGCATAGCCAATAAATCTTGTTGGCTACAGAATCCTCAGGACTTATCATACCATTCTCTCATATGGCACAGATAAAAATTGGTGTTACAGTCTGGCATATAGTCCAGACTGGCTTATAAAGGAAGACAAATGTCTTTCACCTACTCAAACAAAAAGCAAAAAAATCATTTCTAACAGATCTGTGCACATTTCACATTTCATACATATGTAATTGCAGAACTGTATATTACTTGTGAGAGTTTATAGGTTAACAGGACAAAAGGACCAAACACAAGTGAAGTTGGAGTGGATCTGAGAAGATTCATTGTGGAGAATGCTGAGATATTGAAACACATTGATTCCTGCATCTTGCTTTATCCAGCCTCAGAATGCTTCAGTTGCTCCTTGATCAAACCTTGCTTCCAGGACAGCTTCAAGGAAAGGTGCTGATCCCAATTGATCCAACTGTTCAGAATGTTCCAAACAGAACTTCATTTAAGGCTTAATTTTCATAGCATGTAGAGACTGGACAACAAATGTTATAGCGGATTTCTTAACCATTTCCCCAAAGTTCTTGCCCCTCCCCAAAGCAATAGTACACCCCAGATCAGCAGGAAGCAATTTTAGAGAGTGACATCCATTCTCTTAAGGCAGAGTGTGTAGGTTTTGGTTGTTCTATTCTATGATGCTTGTCATTAAAAGGGATCTGTTATAAGTTATTAATTGGCCTTAATCAGGGAAGAACCTAAATGTAGGAGTGTAGTTTCAGGGCTTTCTGTCTTTCCTTTCCTTTATGTTTCTTTCTTATTTAGGAGAAGGGTGAAAGAGAAAAAAATATTAATATAGAATAATATAGGTATAATAGGGATAAAAGGGTTGATTATTAAATTTTCACCTTGGTATAGATTATTGTATACTGATACAAATTTAAGGCTTACATTGGTTTAGATTGTTTTATTTTGATAAAAATTTATACTGTATATTATATTTCAACTCCTGTATAAGTTACTAGACTTATACAACTCATTTAAATGTACAGTGCTTAGTTCTAGTCATTTTAAAAGCTGCTGTTACAAACTATTCAGGATGATTAAGTGAGTCAAATTAATATTTAGTCAATCAAACTTATGGTCATGTCAGACAGTAGAATAGTTTATTACAGAAATGTGCTTCCTTGGTAAAACAGATAGTAAATAGCTAGAAACAAACAACATTTGTCTATTTAAATGTGCTATACATAGATAGATGGTCTTCCAAAACCTCAGAGACCCACATAATAATGACATTTAAGATGTTTCTTTTTATGGATTTTTTTGACAATGAGACATGTCAGGTCCTGGTGGCAACCCCATTAGACCTGGAGGGACATGATAAGCATCAAAGAATCCCCTAATGGAGCTTGTTTCAATGTGGCAGGCTGCTGCAGGGGAAAACAACAGAAACAAAACCCAATAAAACCTGCTCTTGCTTCAGCCACAGACAGCATGCTGTCCAAGCTATGGACAAGCAAGACTCAAAAGTCAGTTGCCAAAAGTTGCCAAGACAAGGGAGATGGTCCTCCATATTTCCTGCTTCACAAAAATGTCTGTGATATATAGTGGGTCAGAGGCTGAAGTTAGATGCTCCAGTGTTATAAGAAACTTTGATGATTTTGCAGGCCGCCAAATGTTTCTCTGTCAATTCTACGGTGTCAGAAGCTGCTTGTCTGCACTTCCTGCATACTCAGGTATCATTTATTCTTAAGTTTCTGATGAGGCTGAAGTTTAGTCTCACAAATAAGCTTAAGTTGCTTAGGATTTAGATAACATTTTAAAAAGATATTTTAGGTCTAAGTAGAAGTTTTAGGTTGTTAAATAGAAGCTACAGTAAAACAGTAAAAAAATTACTCTCACCTCACTAAGATATACTAGTACATACTTTCTCCTAAGTTGCCAAATACAGAGGAACTGGACACTGTAAATTTAACTCTTATATGATGGTTTTCCTGATTGGTTCATAATTGTCCTTATTCTATTTACTTATTATTATAAGAGAAAGAGCCTTTTTATTTAAACAAAAGGGGAAAATGTTGAAGGTTTGTCTGGTGTAATACATTCAGTTGTTATATGCGGCCCCCCAGGATCTGGTTACAGCCCAGGTGAGCAAATTCACACAAACAACAAGTGATGTTGTGTAAGCTTTGCTTGCTGGTGTTCTCTAACAGTTAAATAAAGCTGGCCAGCCAGTGGCTGGGCATTGGAGAGAATAAGGCGGGCCATATGTTCCCTGCAAAGGGAGGAGAAAAGAGAAAATGGGAATTTGGCCACTAAGAGAAGTCCAGGAGGCATGAGGAGAAAAGAGCCAATTACAAAGAAGGACATAAATGCAAGTATATGGGAATTTTGTCTTGGAGGACGATAGATTAGCTATGTAGCATTAGAATAAATTCACAATTCCAGTTATTATTGTCTGACCCTCTAAATAAATCATAATCTTTCAGTGTTATCATTCGGGGACCGGCTGGTTAAAGAAAACTGCCAACATATTAATTTCCTACATACATTAATATTAATAATCATTTTACATATCCTCTATTTAACTAGCCCAACACCAATGGTACAAAATAATTATTTGAAAGGGGAATGATCTCACTGACAGAAAAAAATGGATCTTTGCCCCTCAAAGTCTATAAACACAGCAGGGAGCTGCATATTCAGTGTTCCTTCTAGGTCAAATGTTTATCTGTGAAGCAAAATGTTCTGCACAGGTTTGGTAAGACACAGCAGTACTGATACTATTAGTTTTTTGTTTGGGGTGAATAAGTATCTGTGGAAAAAAACTCATCTATGTGAGATTTTACAATTAATATTTTTCAAAATTGTCAGAAAAGCTATTTTGACTATGTTAGCTGAGTACAAAATTTATAGGAAAACAAGGACAAGACTGAAAGAAAAAGAAAATTCTCTGAGTAGTATTCTATTGTGTAAATGTACAATTTCTGTATTCATTCCTCAGTTGAGGGATATCTGGGTTGTTTCCAGCTTCTGGGTATTACAAATAAAGCTGCTACAAACATGGTTGAGCAAATGTCCTTGTTGTATACTTGTGCATATTTTAGATATATGCCTAGGAATGGTATAGCTGGATCTTGAGGAAGCGCTATTCCTAATTGTCTGAGAAAGTGCCAGATTGATATCCAAAGTGGTTGTACAGTGGCTGGCTCTTTGATAAGGTAGGGTCAGATGGAAGGGGAGAAGGACCACCCCTATCAATGGACTGGGGAAGGGGCAAAGGAGGAAAAGAGGGAAGGAGGGTGAGATTGGGAGAGAATGAGGTAGGGAGGCTACAGCTGGGATACAAAGTGAATAAATTGTAATTAATTAATGTTGCAACCCGCGTGGTTGTCTCGCCAGCAAGAACGCACAGGATCCTTCTGCAGCAAGCTTTATTGCAGTCAAGCGATGAGAGGAGGAAGACCCCGAGCCCAGGAATGGCACTGCTTATATACACCCTAAGGCGGCTTGTGGTCTATGATTGGCTGCTTACTCATTACCTCACAAGACGCCCTGGGCTGGGCAAGACTTGGCGTGCTTTTGCCCTTGAGCATGCGTAATATTACTTGTCTTCCAGGGTCAGAGCCGGATGTCGGCGCCATCTTGTAATGGCGTTTTGCCCGGGCACGCCCAAGCGGCTCTCCACAAATTAAAAATAAATAAATTAAAAATTCCCTGAGTTCAAGGTTTGAACTCATTGGCACAGGAGACAACTTTCTGAACAGAACACCAACAGCACAGGCTCTAAGAGCAACAATCAATAAATGGGACCTCATGATGAAACTGAAAAGATTCTGTAAAGCAAAGGACACTGTCATCAAAACAAAACAACTGCCTGCAGATTGGGAAAGGATCTTCACCAATCCTCTATCTGACAGAGGGCTAATATCCAGGATATATAAAGAACTCACTTAGTTAAAAAGCAACAAATCCAGTAATCCAATTAAATAGGGTACAGAGCTAAACAGAGAATTCTCAATAGAGGAATATCAAATGGCTGAAAAACACTTAAAGAAATGCTCAAATTCCTTAGTCATCAGGGAAATGCAAATCAAAATAACCCTGAGATTTCACCTTACACCCATCAGAATAGCTAAGATCAAAAACTCAAGTGACAACACATGCTAGAGAGGATGCAGAGAAAGGGGAACCCTCTTCCACTGCTGGTGGGAATGTAATCTTGTACAACCACTCTGAAAATCATTCTGGAGCTTTCTCAGAGAGTTAGGAATAGCGCTTCCTCAAGATCCAGCTATACCACTCCTAGGCATATATCCAAAAGAGGCTCAAGTATATATCAAGGACATCTGTTCAGCCATGTTTGTAGCAGCTTTATTTGTAATAGCCATAAGTTGGAAACAGCCCAGATGCCCCTCAGTTGAGGAATGGATACAGAAATTGTGGTACATCTACACAATGGATTATTACAAAGAGATAAAAAACAAGGATTTCATGGAATTTGCAGGTAAATGGTGGGAATTGGAAAAGATCATTCTGAGTGAGGTATCCCAGAAGCAGAAAGACACACAGGCTATATACTCACTCATAAGTGGATACTAAACATATAATATAGGATAAACATACTAAAATATGTACACCTAAGGAAGCTAAGCAAGGAGGAGGACCCAGGATAAGATACTCAATCCTCATTCAGAAAGGCAAAGAGATGGACATCGGAGGAGGGAGAAAACAGGGAACAGGACAGGAACCTACCACAGAGGGCCTCTAAAAGGCTCTACCCTGAATAGTATTGAGGCAGATGTTGAGACTCAGCCAAACTTTGGGCAGAGAACAGGGAATCTTATGAAAGAAGTGGGAGAAAGTAAGACCTGGAGAGGATAGGAGCTCCACAAAGAGAGGAACAGATCCTAAAAGTCTGGGTACAGGGGTCTTTTCTGAAACTGACACTCCAGCCAAGGACCACTCATGGAGATGGCCTGGAACACCTGCACAGATATAGCCTATGGCAGTCTAAGTGGCCGCCATAGTAATGGGGGCAGGGACTGTCTCTGACATGAACTGATTGGCCTGCTCTCTGATCACCTTTCCCCGAGGGGGGAGCAGGTCACAAAGAAGACAGTGCAGCCACTCCTGATGAGACCTGATAGACTAGGGTCATAGGGAAGGAGAGGAAGACCTCCCTTTTCAGTGGACTGGGAAAGGGATAAGGGTAGGGAAAAAAGGAGGGTGAGGTGGGAGAGGAGGAAGGAGGGAGATACGGGGGATACAAAGTAAATAAACTGTAATTAATAAAAATAAAAAAAAACAATGAAAGAAATTCTCTGAGGCTTATTTTGATAGTCAGATAGCATCACTTTATTTGTACCAATGCCTACAAAGTATGAGAGAACGAAGAGAGTCTAAGAGCACAGCAGATGGGGAAAATACTACAAGATAACATTTTCACAGCTCTCTTTTTTCACTTACTGTCCAAGTTGTTTTTTTTTTTTTTTTTTTTTTTGTATTATAGGAAAAGTCAGCAATTCCCACACCATTTCAAAGACAAATAATAGGTCAAACAGAAGCGAGGCCACGTAGTGACTGTTGGAGCAAAGAGCAGCTGGGTAAACACCCTACGTGGAATTTCTGTTTCACCTTTTCTAGCTTGGATAACTAGTCATCTGAAGTGTCAGTTATCTCTTTTCATGAAACACTTATCAAAAGCCACCCATGAACTAGAACACCCTTAGTGACTGGAGAGAAAAATGAGCCCAGCAGAGTTTTCCCACACAGTGTAGTGGGAGAGAGACATGAGCATCTGGCAACCAGCACTCCTGGAGATCTAGAGAAGCTACATGTAAGATCCTGCTCTATCCTCGAATGACTGGACAGGGCTACTGTAATTCTACTGTTTTTACAAATATTGATGTCCTAGTAAGAGTCTTGTTGAAAAGAAATTATTACTTAGCTTTATGCAATTTACATTAGAAAAGAAAACTCTTGACAAAATTGCCTTAAAACAGTCAAATACCATATACTTTTTAAAAGAATGCTTCAAACTCTTATACAACCACCAATACAACCAATAATAATAATAATAATAATAATAATAATAATAATAATAATATCTATTTAGTCACTAAGTGATATTCCTGAACCCTAAATTTAACAATGCAATAGGCTACCTTAAAATCTTCAGTATTCTCTTTTCTGTTGAATTAATTCCAATCATATTAGTACCTTAGGAATCACATGTCTGCCATCTATCTTTTCACATTCATTAAAATAAATCAATAAATCATATCTCTTTTGTTCTCAGCCATATTAATCTGCTGAGAATCCTCAACAGAGCATGCTTGCTATGCCAGGTCTGTGCTTGATAGGCTGTGCCTAACGGTTGCATTGCCTTTCTGCTGAGTTTTCTAGACGGTACATACCTCAACTGAACAGATAAGAAACAATTAAAAATCATCATCATCAATGACAACAAGAACAAAACTGAACAAAACCCTTCTCTAAATCTTAAAGTTGTATTTAATCTTCATTCCTCTATTATGTGATCCCTAGGTAACTGTTCATCATGCCACATTATCTGCTCAGTATATATGTTTGTCATTGTGACTTTGATATGGTTATGAAGGGTTCAGATTCTTCATCTGTGCCTTACCTGCTTCCCTTTGCCCACTTAATAAGTCATATTAAAAGTAGATTCATTAACATTTAAATGGGGAAGAGAGATATTTCAAAAATGGATCATGTAGAATTTACGGAGACATAGACAGTCAAGAACCCAAGAGAAACACAGAGGAAGGCAAGGTATTTAATGTGAAGTGCCCTGAGGTGACTATGGCTGAGGAGGTTGAGGGAGGACAATTTCTCTATAATGACAATGTCATATATGTAACATATACGCTCTTATGTGGGTTTTCTTGGAAGTTCATCTTAATAATTTGAGTCATTTTCCCTCAGTTCAAGGACTTTCCCCAGTTTAGCTAGGACAAAACTCATCTACAAGAGCTATCATGATTGAATTTAGATATCGGTATGCCCCTCCCCCCTTTGGTCCACTTTACAAAGGCAAGGATAGTTGCCTACCGCAAAGGGTTGTGACCCTGCTGTGTGCTGCAGGCACGTCCACCTCGTGAATAAGAAAGTAGGACTCATTTGCCCTTGAATTAAAGGTAAACGTGCTGATTAGTGCTGTTGAGGGAGCCAACCTAATGACATGCTTGAGGCAGTTATTTATATAGTTTTTTCTTTTGATTCTCACTTTAGGGCTTTCGTTCCTTTGACTTGGAAAATCAGAAACACACTGGAACACTCAGTGACATAACTGTAGGCAAGACTGTTCCTTTCAGCCGTTCTTTTGCTTTTGCTAATTCTAATAACTGACATTTTATGATTCAAAGCATAAATTCTAAGACAAGATTACAAGGATTTTCACCTCTTCTGTGGGTTTGCTTGGAAGGTCTTTTTGAATATGATTCTCTTATTTTCTCTCTTTAAAGCTTTCCTTCCAAATTTTTTTGAGGTATGGAAGATCAAATCTTTACTAGGCTACTGCCATTTTTTTATTTCTCATGTTTAAAACTGATGTTAGGAAAATGTAATATCCAGGAAGATTCTCCTGAGTTCTCTCATCAGCAGTGTTACTATCTTCTGCAGAGTGACACCTTTGTAACAAAGGCATTTGGAATAGGCATCTTTGATACAAAGTGCAGATTGCTTCCTCACTACTCCTGGCCAAATCCTCCCAAATCAATAGAAATTCATGGGATCTGAAAATTAAATCTTGCAGTACTTTTTTCTCATTCTGACTTTATTGATAAGTTTATAATCCTTCTGCACCAGTTTAGCAAGTTCAGGTGGAAAAATATTAACATTGACATTTGAAAATAAATGTATTAGGCAGGAGAGAAGGAGGAGATGTAGAGATTCCTCTTTAAATTTCATAGACTGCTCTAAGTACATCAGAGATATTTTGCTGGAATGTCCCAGTATTGTTCAGGTTGTTCTTTTAAATCTCCCAAACACAAGTGATCAGGTAGTTAGTTTCTTAATTGGAAAGTCAGCAGGAGATGTTTCAGAAGTTCTAAGGTTGTCATTTCTCTAGAGTGACCATGGTTTCACATCTAAGGACCAGGTTTTATTGCTTGATTAAGTAAGCTCATGGCTTAGGTGCTTAACCAGATGCTTTAGAACTCTGTACTTCATCCTTGAGTATGACATAGTATGCAGTAGGAAACAAAGGTGTTTTCTTAGCTTTCCGTTTTGGTCCCAAGCTGTACTACAGGCAGATACTATGGTCCTCCACCTCAAAACAATTTTGAGGATGTGAAGTAATACATGCTCAGCATTCTCCAGAATAGAATCTGGAGGAAAAAAAACACTCATCAATATTTATAGATTTGATTGACTGAGTCATCTTTATACTCTAAAGTTCCACTTCTATACGACTCAGCAATCAAAACGAGGAAATCATGAAATTTGAAGGCAAATGGTGGGATCTAGAAAAGATCATTCTGAGTGAAGTATCCCAGAAGGAGAAAGACACACATGGTATATACTCACTTATATAGACCTACAAGATATGATAAATATAATGAAATTTATACGCCTAAAGAAGATAAACAAGAAAGAGGACACAGGGAAAGATGATCAATCCTCACTTAGAAAGACAAATGGGAGGTGCATTGGACATAGGAGAAAGCAAGTAACAGGACAGAAGCCTACCACAGAGGGCCTCTGAAAGACTCTACCTAGCAGTGTAGGAAAGCAGATACTAAGACTCATAACCAAACCTTCGGCAGAGTGCAGGAAATCATATGAAAGAAGGGGGAGTTAGTATGATGTGGAAAGGATAGGAGCTCCACAAGGACCAAATATATCTGGGCACAGGGTCTTTTCTGAGACTGACATTCCACCAAGGACCATGTATGGATATAACCTAGAACCTCTGCTTGGATGTAGCCTGTGGTAGCTCAATAACCAATTGGTTTTCCATAGTAAGGGGAACAGGGACTATTTCTGACAGGAACTCAATGGCAGGCTCTTTGACCTCCCCACACCCTAAGGGAGGAGCAGCCCTGATAGGCCTCAGAGAGGACTTTGCAGCCTGTCCCAAAGATATCTGATAAAAAAGGGTCAGATGAAAGGGTAGGAGGTCCACCCCAAGCAGTGGACTTGGAAAGGGGTAGGGAGGAGATGAGGGAGGGAGGATGGGATTGGAAGGGAATGAGGGAGCAGGATATAGCTGGGATACAGAGTTAATAAAATGTAACCAATAATAAAAATAATAAAAAATATCCACAAACCATACCTATTAAAAAATTCCATTTCTATACTAAAATTCCTTTTCCTATATGATTGTGCAGATTGTGCTCTCTAATCTGATTCAGTTCCATGTGTGTTTTGTCCCTCCCAATTACCCAGCACTATCTTTAATATCTGTCTTTGTCAGTGTTTTCTGATTCTTTTTTTTTTTTTTTTAAATACCAATTACGGCTCCTTTCTTGTTCTGAATGCCCCATTTCTACACTGTGGAGGGTCTATGACATCATCACTGTCAGTCTGTTTTGCTTTTCTTTAACCCTCATCCATATACTTTTTTACTAAGAAATCCATGTCTTTACCCACCTCACTTCTAATTTTCCTTCCTCTCTCCTCTTTCAAAGGACTCGATACCACACTTCATTGTCTGCTAGATTTCCTCTGATTGCTCTCTACTATAATCCAAATTTTACTCCTGGTCTCTCCTTCTTTTTAAATTAAATTTTAATTGTTTATATTAATTACAGTTTATTTGTTTTGTATCCCAGCTGTAGTCCCCTCCTTCATGCCCTTCCTCCCTCATCTCCTCCTATGCTCCTCTCCAAGTCCACTGATAAGGGATGTCTTCTTCCCCTTCCATCTGACCCTACCTATCGGGTCTCAACAGGACTGGCTGAATTATCTTCCTCTGTGGCCTGGCAAGACTGTTCCCCCCTCATGGGGAGGTCAAAACCATTATCAGTGGCATTAATAGTTGTGAGGATCATCTATTGTAAGCCATTGATCTCATAATTTTACTAGTGTACCTCAATCACTCATGCATATGTTTATTGTCAGACAATATTAGCAGCAATAACAGACATGTTTCTAGGAGCAAAATTTCTAATCTTCATGTCCATCATCATCTCTTAAATTTTATACTGATTGTCTTAGTTCCACCTGTAACAACAGCTTCTTTCCATTTGAGCTTCTAACTCATCCTGTCATTCTCTCACTATACCTTGGCTTATCTGTAAACTCCCATTCGTTCTGTTTCAATACTATGGTCTGCAGAGGGATTTTAATCTGGCAACATGGCTGCTCTGGCTGGAATACCCTTATCACACACCTTTGATCACAGTAGAGAGAGGCAAGTGGATCTCTGATTTCAAGGACAGTCTACACCAAGCAAGTTTCAGGTAAACACACACACACACACACACTCAAAACAACAACAACAACAACAACAAACAAACAACTTAGGCCCAGGCTTGGTGGTACATCCCTTCAATTTCAGCACTCAGGAGTCCAGAGGCAGGCAGACCTCTGAGTTCTAGTCACTTATTTTTGTCAGTCAGTTGAGTTCTTGCAGGAGTTCAGTCAATCAGCTAGAGTGAGTTGAGAGGCCATGAATTTGAGGAGACAGTTTTACTGGGACATATACAAAGACATATATATAGAGAGAGAACTAGCTAGACACAGGTGAAGACAAAAAGAGCCAGAGAAGGAGACAGAAGATTAGAACAGATTACTAGAGTTAGTTTGAGGCCAAGTAGAGAAGTTGAGTCCAAGGCCAACACAGAAGCCAAAGTGAATTAGTCAGCCTGGAGAGTGTTTGAGTCAGAACAGCTGAGTTGAACCAGCCAAGAAGAGTTCAGAAAGAACTAAAAAGGGGAGCTTATTCAGCAGTAAGTCTCAGAGGCTGAAAACATTCTAGACCCAGATTAGATTGTATATGGAGGCTGGCAGTTACAAGGACTAGGCCTAAGTTAGCTGACAAAGGCTCCAAGACTACAATCCTGTTGAATAAAATATGCTTATCATGGTCCAGTACATTAATAGGTTGTTTTACATTCTTTCAATCCCCTTGTTTCTCCTTTTATCCATATAATCTCACAAAATTCCAACACTGTGTAAGCAAGCTTCCTTCTTGTACTGTTGCTATTTTGAGTGGATATTCTGGACACTGCTCCCAAGATGAAGAGAAGCTTCATATTTTTGCTATTGGAGGAGAATTAAAACTTATAACTGGAAAGTTTAAATGGACATTCAGATATTCTTGGAAATGCCTGGGAATCATTCCACATTTTCTCTAGTAAACTGATTATTTCCTCTTGCTACAGTCCATCAGTTGGCACGGGTTAACAGAACTGATTAATAGAATGTGGTTTTGTGGATGGGCACAACAGATGACTTAACAAAAACAAGGTGGGTACACAGCATGATTCATCTGCACATGGCTTAGTATTCAAAATCATTATAAACAGAAAATCTTAGCACATAATTTGTATATATTTAACAATTTAATACTTTGGGAGGAGAGGCTTGAAATAAAATTTGTTGCCCAAATATTGAATATTATCTTTTTATTCTATTCACAAATTCATGATCTAAGGCTCATCTTTCTTTTCAGTTAATTTTCTATTGTTATTAAAAAATTTTATCCTATGTACAAGAGCATGCAATGGAATCTAGAATAGAGAAAGACTGCTTTATCAAAATGAAGCACAAAAAACTATCTTTTTTTTATTATTCTCCTGAATTGGGGTATGGCTTATTTTCTAAAATACTATTATCTTTATTAAAATTCACATAACTTCAGAGTTCTTGCCATGAGCTATTAGAATGACTTCACTGAGTTCTTGTCAAAGTAATTATTCTTGTATAAGAACACTATCAATTCTACTGTCTAAGGCTAGATTTTAGCATCTTTGACAAATGTGCTGGAATTATATCTTCTCTATTGTATCTTTTTCATTCTCAAACATGCTTGTTTTTAATTTTGTATTTATTTTCTCATTTTTATTAAATTTTTATTTTTTATATTAATTACAGTTTATTCACTTTGTATCCCAGCTGTAGCCCCCTCCCTCCTCCCCTCCCAATTCCATCCTCCCTCATCTCCTCCCAAGGCTCTTTCCAAGTCCACTGATAGGGGAGTTCCTCCTCCCCTTCCATCTGACCATAGCTCCTCAGGTCTCATCAGGACTGGCTGCATTGTTCTCCTCTGTGGCCTGGTAAGGCTGCTCTCCTCTCAGGGGGATGTGGTCAAAGAGCCTGCCACTGAGTTCATGTCAGAGACAGTCCCTGTTCCCCTTACTAGGATACCTACTTGGATACTGCTGGATGTAACTGCCATGGGCTACATCTGAACAGGGGTTCTAGGTTATACCCATGAATGGTCCTTGGTTGGAGTATCAGTCTCAGAAAAGACCTCTTTGCCCAGTTTTGTTGGTTCTGTTGCTCCCCTTGTGGAGCTACTGTACCCACCATGTCTTTCTATCTTCTCCTTCTTTCATAAGATTCCCTGCACTCTGCCCAAAGTTTGGCTATGGGTCTCAACATCTGCTATGAAATACTGCTGGTTAGTTTTTAATGCACATGAAATCTTGGGAGACATAGTTGTTGAGTCCAAATTAAATAACAGCTTTAGTACATTTAAAAGTTGTCTTTCATTTTGTGTGGAAGGTAATTTTGTATATTTCATTTAAGAAGATTGACTCATGTTTCAGTTAGCTAATACTTCTAAACACAAAAACCACAACTCGCAAGTTTCTATAATACCACCTGTATGCATATAAATTCACAACTTGCCACAGATGGAGACCATTAAAGAAAACCAAAACCCATCAAAAGGTAGAGAAAAAGTGATCATGTAGAGCTTAGCCCCAGCTGATACATCTGCAACACAACTTTTGCACCTAAGGCTTGTGGGTCAGTGTAGAAAAGGAGATGTAAAAATTACAATACCCAATAACAAAAAAAGGAAGCCTGATATGAGATTTTATTACCTATAAATTTCAGCAAAGCAAGAACCATAACTCTAAACAACATGGCTGCCTAAACAAGTCCTTGTCGTGGATGACACCAATAGGCATACTAACACCGAAGAGGAAACCTCATGGAGCCTAACGCTAAACAAAGAACAATTGGTTATCACTCTTAATTTTCAGTGCACATGTAATCTTGGTGGACAAAGTTGTCGAGCCAAAACTGAAGAACATTCCCATGGGTTCCATCTAGAAGCTCCATTAAGGGGAGTTAATTTCAAGTCCCTGTTATCCCAGAAGACGTGTTCATTTAGAGACACCAACTTTAAAAATATTTATGTTAAAGGCACCAAACAAAGAGCAAATACTTTAATTTGATGGGATACACACACACACACACACATATATGTATATGTATGTATATATACATACATATGTATATATATTTGTGTATGTATATATAGCATATATACATATATTATACATATATATGTTATATATATAACTATATAATATATATGTTCCTGAAATATATATATATATATATATATATATATATTCAGGAACTTTAAATTTGAGTTCCCTTACCCAAGTTCTGGACACATTAATAACTAAGATACCTTACGTATCTATATAAGAAACTGACCTCAGTAGATAGCTGTCAATCCTATATTTTCCCTGGGTCCTTTTTCTTGTTTCTTTTTTAGGTGGATAGATTTCAATACATTTATCCTATCTTAAAGGACTATATAAGTGAGCATATACCATGTGTTTCTGCTTTTGGGATACCTCACTCAGGATGATCGTTTTTAGGTCCCACCATTTGCCTGCAAATTTCATAATTTACTCGTTTTTAATTGCTGAGTAGTATTCCATTGTGTAAAAGTACCACAATTTCTATATCCATTCCTCAAATGAGGGACATCTGGGTTGTTTCCAGATTTTGGCTATTATGAATAAAGCTGCATGGTTGAGCAAACATCCTTTTTGTGTACTTGAGCCTCTTTTGGATACATGCTTAGGATCAATCCTCACTTAGAAAGACAAATGTGATGGACATTGGATGTAGGAGCAAACAAGTAACAGGACAGGAGCCTACCGCAGAGGGCCTCTGAAAGACTCTAACTAGCAGTGTATCAAAACAGATATTAATACTCATAACCAAAACTTTGGCAGAATGCAGGGAACCAAAAAAAAGTGGGGGGGAGGGGGTTTAATACGACTTGGGGAGGACAGGAGTTCTACAAGACCAAATATATCTGGTCACAGGGGTCTTTTATGAGACTGTTTCTCCAAACAAGGACCATGTATGGATGCAACCTAGAGCCCCTGCACAGATGTAGCCCTTGGTAGCTCAGTATCCAAGTGGGTATCCTAATAAGGGGAACAGGGACTGTTTCTGACATGAACTTTATGGTGGGCTCTTTCACTTCCCCCCACTCCCACCCCCCAGGGAGAAGCAGCTTTGCTAGGCCACAGAGGACTTTGTAGCCACTCCTGAAGACACCTGATAAACCAGTATCAGACGGAAGGGGAGGAGGTTCTCTCTTATCAGTGGACTTGGAAAGGGGCAGGGAGGAGATGAGGGTGGGAGGATGGGATTGGGAGGGAAAGAAGGAGTGCGATACAGCAGGGATACAGAGTTGACAAACTGTAACTAATATTTAAAAAATAAAAATTAAAAAAATATTTGAAAGAGATTAAAAAATCCTATATTTTCTTATGGTACCATATAATTTACCTATTATTAGTAGCCATCAGAAAACTCACATAGGAGAGTCAGAGATGTCAGAGTATAGACTAGATATAAAATAAAATAAGTCAAAGTTGAGTGGTGGGCAACACTGAGCAGCCATTGAAAGGGAAATTCGTACTGATGATAACTTTAGCCCCTGGTGACACCCTTCACATTATATTTTGCAATTCCTCATGGTAACCATGTTTATAAAATTCTACCATTGTCTATAGATGATAGATCTATATTTGAGAGCATGCAATACAGCAATAGCAATCCTGTATTTTCCAAATCTTATCACGTCATGGGTAGGTATCATGCCCCGAATCCACAACCTAAGTTTTTATGCACGAGTCTGCTTTCTGTAGTCTGCAACTGTAGCTGAGAAGATGTGGCTGGACCTTTTTCGAGCTGTAAACAGCCTCACTTCTCTGGAAACTAGCTCAGTGTTGGAATGAACCGATAAGAAGCATTCACATCTGCTCTGCCCTACCATGCAGTACCCCCACTCCCCGAGCTTCACCACAAAGAGTTTAGCCCTTGGTGCACATGTGGAAACAGGAGCTTGCTAAGCTTGTGCTAGGAGCAGTGTGTAAGCTTTGTTTCCTGTAGTATTGTCTGAGGTAAATGCCTCCCAAAGCCAGGTTCCATCTGTTGACTGAATTCTAGTTCCTCCAGGGCAGATTTCAGTCAGCATGTGCCGTTTCTAGTTCTACAAGGAAAGGCTTGTTATCCAGAACTCACAAAAGGCATTGCTCATTACTCAGACTTCCCTTGGAAGAGGGATTTAGACATGTGATCATAGGCAATCTCAATCTTTTGTATTGTTGTGATTCCTCTCTGGACTGAAAGAAACAAACCAGAAATAAGCATGTCTTTTAAGTGTCTTTGATTTCAAGAAGGCGGGAATCCATATGTTCATTAATTACTTTCTTCATCAAGGTGTAAATGCACAGTCATCTGAGCTTAAATGTGTAGAAGCATGTTAAGAAATATGCTCAGCATTGGGCCTGGGGATTAAAACAACACACACTGTAGAGCTGTTGTCTGCTTTCAGCTCTTTAACTCTTCTCCCTATCAGTTCACTCCCCGCTCACCATGTTTACAAGGCAATCTACTGGACAGTTCTATAGAAAAAAGACAGCCAGTGGCATTTCCTACGGATTTTATTAATCTCTAGGGAAACATGAAAACAAGACAGAAACAGGAAAACATCTTAGAACGGACACTGGAGAAGAAGGAGGAGGAGGAAAGGGAGGAGGAGGAAGAGGAGGAGAAATAATAATAATAATAAAAGGAGGAAGAGGGGTAGGAGGAGAAGAATAAATAATAAGAGAAGGAGGAAGAGGGGGAGGACATGAATTTGAGAATGGGAGAAAGAGAGGGGGGGCAGAGAGAGAGAGAGAGAGAGAGAGAGAGAGAGAGAGAGAGGAGGTGACTATTTAAGGATCCCAAAAAGCTACAGGGAGGAAGAGAGGTATGGTACAAAATACACTGTATACGCGTTTGAATATGTCAAAGATAAATTGAAGACATTTAAAAACAATCACTTTCCAAGACCACCGATAGGGGACGACCTCCTCCCCTTTCATCTGACCCTAACTTATCAGGTATCTTCAGACCTAGCTGCAAAGTCCTCCTTTGTCACCTGGCAGGGCTGCTCCTCCCTGGAAAGGGGTAGGGAGAAGATGAGGGAGAAAGGGTGGGATTGTGAGGGAATGAGGGAGCAGGTTACAGCTGGGATACAAAGTTAATAAGCTGTAACTAATATTAAAAAAAATAAAAATTTAATTAAAAACAAAACAAAACAAAAAACCCCAATCACTTAAGTAAAGCTTCCAGTGGCTATATGTAACTTTATATTATGAAGATAAAATCAAAGTCTAAAAGCCAGAAGCATTCTTAAAATTTCAGGATTTATTTAGATAACATCCCTGCTCCCATCACACCCTGTTTTCAACTTTGCTAGTTTCATTTTTCACTCTAAATGGATGCAAATATCTGGGCAATTTTTCGGGGCTCTGGTTCTGTCAGGACATCAGTCATCTCCATGAGGAGCTCCACGTTATTTTCTAACAGTGAAGCAGTTTTCCAAAACAGGACCCAGCAGATGTTCTTAAGCAGACAGAAATAAGGATCAACATGAGGTCCGTGTGGATGCAGGAGAGAGATCTTTCTTCCCATGAAAGTCTATCCAACTGCAGGATTATAATAGCAATTATTATTATTATCCAAAGCAGGTAGATTGTTCATACATTGTGTTACTATAGGCACACTGGCAGCCAGTCCTCAGATTTGCTGCTCACAGTCAGCACCTATTGTAATGTAAGCTAAGAAAACTCAGCATTGTTGTAAGCAAAAGGATTTCTTCATAAAATAGCTGTCCTTTCTTTTATTTTTTAATTTATTTTGAGATTTTAATATAATTATAACATTTCTCCTTTCTCTTTCCTTCCCCAAACCCTCCCATATACCCCTCCTTGCTCTTCAGATTTGTGACCTCTTTTCCTATAATTGCTATGATATATATAATGCTAACATAAATGTATATATACATTTATAGGAATATATGCATATATATAGGAATATATACATAAATACATACATATCTATACATATACACACATATATACATATATATGTAAATATTTCTATGTATAAACCATACAGTTCATAGAGTTTATATAATGTTACTTGAATATGTATTACCAAGGGTGACCGTTTGGCCTTTCTTAAAATGAAGGTTCTTGCAATCCACTATAAGATTTACTCCCTGAATCACCAGAAAATGCTAAGCAGTCAAAAATTAATGAATACTATCTTGTAAAATATCCTTTACGCCTTAATTTTTAATGGAACAAGAGTGCAACTCTAGCATGACATGGACAAGAAATTCAACAAGTTGACCCCTAGATTGGAGGAAATAAAGTCCTTCCTTTCTCTGGTTTTTCTTTTAAAAGCAATGAGTGCTGCTCTCTTCCTGTACGGTACAGTCACAGTTTCAGAATTGTAAAAGAGATTTTTTAGCATCTAGTTAGAGAATTACTTTTTAGGCACTAATTGGAAATTTACAGATGCGATTATCTCTTAACATGTGTGAAATTCTTTTTTAATTAAATGTTTATTTTTTATATTAATTGCAGTTTATTCACTTTGTATCACAGCTGTAGCACACTCCCTCAATCCCTCCCAATCCCGCCCCCCTTCCCTACCTCCTCCCATGCCCCTCTCCAAGTCTACTAATAAGGGAGGTCCTCCTCTCCTTCCATCTGACCATAGCTTATCAGGTCTCATCAGGTGTGGTTGTATTGTCCTCTTCTGTGGCCTGGCAAGGCTGCTCTCCAATCCGGGGGAAACGGTCAAAGAGCTAGCTGCTGAGTTCATGTCAGAGACAGTCCTTGTTCCCCTTACTAGAGAACCCTCTTGGACACTGGGCTACATCTGAGCAGGCATTCTGGGTTATATCCATGAATGTTACCTGGTTAGAGTATTGGTCTCAGAAAAGACCCCTTTGTCCAGATATTTTGGTTCTGTTGCTCTCCTTGCGGAGCTCCTGTCTTCTCCAACTCTTACTATCTCTCCCGTCTTTCCTAAGATTCCCTGCACTCTGCCCAAGTTTGTTTATGAGTCTCAGTATCTGCTTTGATACAATGCTGAGTAGAATCTTAGAATCAGAAATTATTATCTTTGTCTATTAAAATGAAAAATAATTGTCAAAATTTAATAACTCTCTGTTTTGGACAATTTAGCCTGATTACTAAGATGTGAATACAAGTTAATCTGCCCTTACCACATGTTTTCTTGAAAACTATGATGAACATCAAGATAGATTCACAACCCTGATCTGAAAGTCTTAACAATGTAATAAATATCCCCAAAATGCTGGTGAATTTTATAACTATGATCCAACTCAAATTTTAAAACCTCAGAATTTCTTTTGAACAGCTTTTCTTTATTTGAAGTGAACAAAGTATACCTCTAACCCATTATTAAAATCTACAAAGGTAAGGACTTTGAACACGTATTGACTTATCTATTGATATCATGCATAATGACTGGTAAGTTTCAAAGGGAGTGCCAAGACAGTATGTCAAATACCAAGCTAACCACCGTAACATCCATGCAGAGGACCTAGCACAGACCTCTGCAGGCTCTGTGATTGCTTCTTCAGTCTTAGTGAGCCCTTGTGACCCCTGATTAGTTGATTCTGTGCACTGTGTCTTCCTGCTGTCTTAGCAACTCTGTCTCCAAGAATTATTCCTCCTCTTCTTTGGTGTTTCCCAAACTCCAAGGGGAAGTACTCAATTTGGGCTCTCTCTGTCTAATGTTTGTCTCTCTTTTGATGATCCCTTTTTTGAAAAACAAATATTTACTTGCTTTCACACACTCTTGGACCTGTGTGGACCAGTAAACTTTGGCCTGAATTATAGGATTTTTAATTTTTTAATGAGAAAAAAATAAGAAAAATCAATAAATGCAAAAGAGATCTATCTTTAAAATGTCTATATAATTCTAAGTGCCACTGTGTTTTTTGTTTGTTTGTTTAATCTTCTTAATAGTAACAAAATAGTGTAAAGATAAGAATAAAGCGGACTGAACCCTAGACTCTCAGATTCAGGCTCAGGGTCTTATCAGTTGAGCTCTCCAAGCCTGCAGAGACTGATACATCAAACAAGGGCAATGCAAGAAGAGGACCTACACCCCCTGCTCAGATAGACAGCTCAGTCTCCATGTATGCCCCCGAATAAGGGGAGCAGGGGTTATCTCTGACATGAAGTTGGTTGCCTGCTCTTTGATCACTTACCCCTGAGAGTGTGGCCTTACTAGGTCACAGGGGAAGAGGACCCAGGAAGTCCTGTTGAAACTTGGTAGGCTAGGATCAGACAGTACAGGAGGAGGACTAGGGGAGGCAGATAGGAGTGAAAGAAAGAGGGAGGGTGGGACAGGAGAATATGAGGGAGGCGTCTACAATTGGGATATTAAGTAAATATATTTTTAAACTAATAAAAACAATAAAGTGGACTTATAGAGCTACCAAGAACATTTTATATTGAATTGGAAAGAATGCAAATATACCATAAAGCTATTTTTAATTAAATTTTTATTTTTTATATTAATTACAGTTTATTCACTTTGTATCCCAGCTGTAGCACACTCCCTCAGTCCCCCCCAACCCCCCCTCACTCCCTATCTCCTCACATGCCCCTCTCCAAGTCCACTAATAAGGGAGATCCTCCTCCCCTTCCATCTGACCATAGCTTATCAGGTTTCATCAGGAGTGGTTGCATTGTCCTCCTCTGTGGTCTGGTAAGGCTGCTCCCCCCTCATGGGGAGGTGATCAAAGAGCAGGCCAATCAGTTCCTGTCAGAGACAATCCCTGTTCCCCTTACCAGAGAACCCTCTTGGATACTGAGCTGCCATCGGCTACATCTGAGCAGGCGTTCTAGGTTATATCCATGAATGGTACCTGGTTGGAGTATGAGTCTCAGAAAAGAACCCTGTGTCCAGATATTTTGGTTCTGTTGCTCTCCTTGTTGAGCACCTGTCCTCTCCAGGTCTTACTATCTCCCCCTTCTTTCATAGTATTCCTTGCACTCTGTCCAAAGTTTGGTTATGAGTCTCAGCATTTGCTTTGATACACTGCTTGGTAGAGTCTTTCAGAGGCCTCTGTAGTAGGCTGCTGTCCTGTTTCCTGTTTTCTCCTTCTTACAATGTCCATCCTGTTTGTCTTTCTGGGTGAAAGATCATCCTGAGTGAGGTATCCTAGAAGCAGAAAGACACACAGGGTATATTTTCACTTATAAGTGGATATTAGACATAGAGTATAGGATAAACATACAAAAATCTGTTCACCTAAAGAAGCTAAGCAAGAAGGAGGACCATGGGTAATACGATATTTAAAGCTATTTTAAAAATATATATTTATTTTTATTTTATGTGTATGAATGTTCTGTCTACATGTATGTTTGTGCACCACATGCCAATTCTGTTTTCAGATGCAAGAGAGGGCA
Organism: Psammomys obesus; assembly: GCF_907164565.1. Taxonomy (NCBI): domain Eukaryota; kingdom Metazoa; phylum Chordata; class Mammalia; order Rodentia; family Muridae; genus Psammomys; species Psammomys obesus. The sequence continues at coordinate 9,554,410 of NW_026596125.1, read as the reverse complement.
TGAGGTTCACTGTTGCAGAGGTCTGTATGCTGCCATGTGGGTGATGGGGTCTCTGCAAGAGCAGAAAGTGCTCTTAACCATTGAGTCATATCTCAGGTCTCTAATACTGTATTTTATGAATTCTGCATGGTAAAACTTTTGCCAGTGATATATAGTCTATTATTCATAACACAGACATACTATGAGTAATTGTGTTTTTAGTACTTCTCAACAAGTCAACAGGAATCATAAAAGACAAAAAATTTCTATATTTGTGTTTGTGAGAATGATAGACACAACTGTTCTTTTGCATCAAGACAGCAATTTATCCTGTGTAAATTACTGAAAGAATTAATGACTATTTTCAGATTTTTTGTATAATTTTGATTAAGTGTGATAGCAGTGCCAATATTATCATTTTGGGGAAGTGTTACCTTAATTACAAATAGGACACAATTTTAATAACACAGTTTTTCTTAAAAGTACTCTATGCAATCTTCCTTTTTTATATTAGAACAATTTCAGATTGATTTAATAAAGTAAATGTTATATTCTAATAAAAGCATTACTTCTGTTTGTCTAGAGGATTTGTTCTAAAGACGAGTCTGGCTTTTACTCATTTCACATAGAATCTGAGCTTCTTCAGTTTAGTATTTGCTAGCAATCATTTGGTTCTACATTAAAAAACATATGGCAATTTTTTTCTAAGTATGAGAAATGAAGAAAAAAGATAAAGGCAGCATAGCTTGTACTATAAAAACTAGTTGTTCACTTGGAATGGCTGCTGAAGCCACAGAACTAGAAAAATGTCATTAAGGGTGAATTTTAAATGGAAGGAAATAGTAGAACACAGTGGTATGAAATGGAAAGAGGAATAATAGAGAAGAGACAGAGAAGAAAGGGAAGGGGAGAGAAACAGAGAGGGAAAAGTAGGGGAAAGGATAGTTAAGACAAACATGTGTGTGTGTGTGTGTACATATACAAACATATGTGAGTTCAAGATGGACTTTCCTACTGAGAAATATGCATTTTCCAAACTGAAATACATCAGATACAAAATACATTCCTGTGAGTTACTGATTGAGAAGCTCCTATAGACCCTTAAAATAGTTCAGGCCTGGCATTGTTCTTGGTTACCAAGGAGAACTTGATATAAGATCCTGTTGCTGAGGATATGAGCGTTTTGGTACAGGACTTACAGAAATTCAGCTGGTACTGTTCTGGAAGCTTTTTCCCCCCTGATAATTAGTGTCCACAGTACTGGGAAGTATTATGCAGACTGACACTGGAGAAAATACTTTAGCAACATTTTTGCAGTTGTGAATGCTGTGAACTACAATAAAGATCCATCTGGCAAGATATGTCCATGGATGAGGCAGAGAGGGCACCCAACTGCTTTATGATTAGATTTATTCATAAATGATGAGTTCTTAAATGATTTAATCATAAACGATTAGATATGTGCCCCCCCCCCCACAGATGGGGACATATGCCTGGCACTGTAGATCTGGACAAAAAGGGAAAGAAAGAAAGAAAGAAAGAAAGAAAGAAAGAAAGAAAGAAAGAAAGAAAGAAAGAAAGAAAGGAAGGAAGGAAGGAAGGAAGGAAGGAAGGAAGGAAGGAAGGAAGGAAGGAAGGAAGGAAGGAAGGAAGATGGCTGGGAGCTCATATGTCCTAAGGACAAACCTACTATTACAATTTTGCTAAATCAGCTTAGTCTCAAACTGCCTTCGAAATATATCTCTGTACCCAACAGTTCTTGAACCTATCCTTACTCATCAGAAGAGCTTCTTTGTACAATGGAGAGTCATTAATCCAGAGACTCAAAATGTCAACGAACAAAGAACAAGTGTTCGTAGGGTGCTAAACTATAAATGTTACATCTATCACATATTCCTTCATCCCAAGCTTTGTAAAAGGAGGCACAGAAGGATTGCAGTTCCATTTACCCGAATGTGCTACTGTGAAATGTCTGTCTTCAGAACAAGACAGGACTGTGGCACTCATTGATTCAGAGTAGTTGTGATTCTCTGCATAAGACATGTACAACAGCAAGCTAGTCAACATTTTAGTGTGGGTCAGAAAGAGGGATATTATTCCATCCCTAGATGTTGATAGCTGGTTAATGATGGTGTCAGTTGCCTTTAAAAATGTGGTCCCTGATTAAATTAAACATGTTCCAGTGGATTACCTGGTAGCAATAACTGGACTCAGTGGTTTGTATTTTTTTTTCCTCCAGAGGTCATGCAGTTGGGATGGGAAGCTGTGGCTTACATACAAAGAGTTGGAAGGGAAAGTAGGACATGCATATGATCAAACTACTATTTATGAATGTATGAAATAGCCAGAAGCTGGAAACAGCCCAGATGCCCCTCAGTGAAGGAATGGATGCACCAATTGTGGTATATATACACAATGGAATATTACTCAGCAATAAAAAAACAAGGAAATCATGAAATTTGCAGGTAAATGGTAGGATCTGGAAAAGATCATCCTGAGTGAGCTATCCCAGAAGTAGAAAGATGCACACAGTATATACTCACTCATATAGACATATAATATAGGATAAACCTACTAAAATCTGTACACCTAAAGAAACTAATCAAGAGGGAGGACTCTTGCTAAAATGCTCAATTCCTATCCAGAAAGGCAAAGAGGTTGGGCATCAGAAGAAGGAGAAAAGAGGTAACAAGTCAGGAGCCTGACAGAGAGGACCTCTGAAAAGCTCTGCCCTGCAGACTATCAATGTAGATGCTGAGACTTATGGGCAACCTTTGGGCAGAATGCAAGGAATCTTAGGAAAGAAGTGGGAAACAGTAAGATCTGGAGAGGACAGGAACTCCACACGGAGAGCAACAGAACCAAAAAAATCTGAGCACAGGGCTCTTTCCTGAGACTGCTATTCCAACCAAGGACTATGCATGGAGATAACCTAAGACCCCTGGACTGATGTAGCCCATGGCAGTTCAGTATCCAAGTGGGTTCCATTGTAATGGGAACAGGGACTGTCTCTGATATGAACTGATTGGCCTGCTCTTTAATTACCTCCCCCTGAGGGGGAAGCAGCATTACCAGGCCACAGAAGAAGACAATGCAGCCATTCCTGATGAGACCTAATTGACTAGGATCAGAAGGAAGGAAAAGAAGTCCTCCCCTACCAGTGGACTTGGGGAGGGGCATGCATGCAGAGGGTGGAGGAAGGGAGGGATGGAGACGGGAGGAGGGGGGAACCATGGGCGGTTTACAAATTGAATAAAGTGTAATTAATAAAGAAAAAAAAAAGAAAGATGAAGAAAAATAGAAATTCTCAAAGAATAACTAAAAATATATTTAATGACAAAGAATTGCTAGGAAAGATGGCTTGGCAGTTAAGAACACTTGTGTCTCTTGATTTTGATTCCCAGAATCCACAGGACAGATAAGAACCATCTGTAACTCCATCACCTGACCAACATGGCCATGCAGGCACATGATGGTCACAAAATACACCAGCAAAGCCCCACACATGTGAAATAAAAATAAATGAAGCTTTTAAAAAAAAGGCAATGGCAGTTGAAAAGTCTCAAAAGGTAAGGGTAATATTGAAAGAGCAAAAGCCAAAGCAAAACATGGAGATAAGCCAAAAAAAAAAAAAAAAAAAAAAAAAAAAAAAAAAAAAAAAAAGAGGCCTACGGGAGATCCAATAAAGACATTTGGCCCATGTAGACAGTAAGAGAAAGAACAGAGAGAAGGGTATTTAGTGTAAGATGGCCTTGGATTCCAGACAGAACAATTTCATTACTAAGCAATGAAAAATCACTGCTAGTATTTTGAATAAAAAATAATAATAATAACAGGAGCAGAGCATGTATCAAGGAGCTCACCATGGCAACGATAGGATAGATGTATCAAAGAGATAGCACATTCAAAAAGCATTTTAGAGCCCTATTGTGAGAGCTCAGGAGAGAAGTCACAGAAAACTGTGTAGGCAGAATGGAAAGATTTTGGAAAATATGTGGGTGGGTAGTTATAAAGGATAAAACACAGACAAATCAGAGTAGAAACCCATATATTAAGGAGGAGATAAAATAGCTGGCTACGTTAATCTGTGTCCTCTAGCCACGATAAAAAATGTTTGCAGTATGGTACAGACACATCTGCAACTTCCTGACACTTGCTGGTAATTATAGTGAAGTTCATGCAACAAAGTGGGGATCAACTGGTCGCTCAGTGAGCATCAAAGAGTGAACCTCTAGGCAGGTGAGCTAAGGGTTTGAACTGTGTGAGCTGGCTTAGAGATAAAGGTCCCAAAAGTTACCATACCATATGTATTTTGTAAGAAGACTGGTGGTGAGGACTATTGCCTTACCCAAATGGCAAATTCTTCAGTTAAGAAACTTTATACTGAGCTATGTAGTCCTCATCTTATTGCCAGAGCACATAGTCTCCTAAAAGCACAAAGACATCATTGTCATTCTAAAGTAGTAGGTGGAAGCAAACGAAATTTAATGTTGTGATGAACAGCAATGGTTAAATTTTATGGTAATCAAACTGCTGTATTCCCAGGTGAACATGCCATAGTGGTGTGAATACTAAGGAGAGATCAAAGCAACCCTGAGTTCCGGTTTTGATTTTCCCACCTGCTACATAAATGACAGTAATCAGTCGGTTCAATTTCAAAGTTTGAAATTAGTACAGAAACATAGAAACAGACTCAGAAAAGGTCACTGAGAAAAGTTTATTTTATCAGAACAGGCAGTCATGTATAGAGGAATGTTGCCAGTCATTTAACACCAGCTTTTGGGAATCTGCGTTGCCCTAGTGATGGTCCTATGGAGGCTGAACCCTGGTTCTCTTGGTTTGAGTCTTGACTGTGTCACTACCTGAAGGAATTTGATAATAGAATTTTCCTTTCGTTTTTATATCTGCAAAATGGAGGCCTATGAGTGAGTACCACCTTTTCATTGTTTTTAATGATGGTCAGAGTTACTTCAAAAATGTGTACAATTTTGAAGTTCACAGAATAACAACCACTATATAAATATGCTGTACCTATAGTTTCTGAAGTTATTCTTATGGGTAAGTTCTGCGCTAGAAGATTCTTTTTTACATTCAGTTTTTTCATTTTGCCTCTGTAAAATGATGCTAAATTGTCAGTGGTCAACTTTGAAGTCAGGTACTAGTCCCTGGGGATGGGAATCGATAGTGACAGGAGCTAATTGTGATGCTTGGACATGGGGAATCTTAATTGAAATAAATCAATGGACCAGAGGAATGAGATATAACCCAACCAGAAAGTCTTGAAATGGAAAATAACAAGGGGCAAATTGCACTTTAAAACTTTCGATCCAGTCATAGGGCAACAGGGAACAGGGTGTTTATTACAGGAAAGTAACCAAGCAACTGCCAGACAGAAAGGCAACTATGTTTCAGGAGTCACTGACTTGTCTAAAGCACTTAGCTGACATTAAGCCCAATTAGCAACTCTACAGCCACTTTAGCCAAAAGGAAATAAAAATGAGCCATTGAAGTCTGAGAGTGTGGGAGTAAAGAGAGAAAACCAGCTTCTAGGCCAACTGCCAGTAATGAAAAAAAAATCAGTTTTGCTTTTCAATCCTTTACTTTTTTATTGATTGTCTGGCCTTTTGTGGTACCCTTAGTTCACAGAGTAACTCTGAGCTCTTTGCAGCCAAAATGCTCTACAGATTGCAGCAAAATAGAAATTGCTGATGACTCTAAGAGCACAACAAAAAAAGAAAGAAAGAAAGAACTTTGCTTATGGGTTTGTATTCTGCAAAGAAAGTTTCAATAAAAAAAGCTTTAGACGGGATATCACAAAAAAGAAATTATCAAATTAATTTAAAATTTTAAAGATCAGCATTTGCTTGTTCAGTTTTCTACCTCTTGTCATCTGGGTTTCTGCTGAAGGTGGTGGCTTTGAGACCAGCAGTCAATAAATTCATTAGGAATTACAAGCATCTTTGATTAATACTCCTTGTCTAATTCCCTGAGAAATGTGCTATATCTTGGAGCTTAATGAAGACAAGCCTGAGTTATTTAGGTGTTTGTTAGTAAGGCTTATTTGCATATAATTAACTAGATTCTCTGTTTATAGCAAGCAGTAAAAACTTTGTTCCCATAGTTCTACCTTCCCCTGACTCCATGCATTAACAAAATGCTATTGTTTCTCTCCCAATTCCTTCATGGAAGGGATTAATGTTTCTGCCTTTTGATTATAGAACAGATAATCTCCTGCAAAGCTAGTTGGAAGGTTTATTGAGAAAAAGTTTCATACTACACTACTCTTTCAAATTAATAAACTTTTATTTGTAGGAAAGTTCTAGGTTCACAGCAAAGTTCCAGGAGCAATGCAGAGTTCCTATGCATCCACCGTCCTCTGAATGCACATCTTCTACCTTCAGCATCCCGCATCAGAGTGTATTTGCTGTAACAGATGAACTTAGATTCACACATTTGCATCATTCGGTCTGTGCTTCACCTTAGAGCTCACAGTTGATACTGTAGACACAATAGAATTTCACAAAACATGAAATATCTATCTATCTATCTATCTATCTATCTATCTATCTATCTATCAATCTATCTTCCCCTTAATAACGTATCCTATAGTTTCACTGTCTTAAAGTCCCTCTATTCTCTGCTCTCTGCCCATGGACACCTGAGAACATTAATCTGTTACATCTCTCTAGTTTGCTTTTTCAAGATTCTTAGAGTTGGAACTGTATAGGGAGTGGATTCTGAGGATGAGCTCTTCACATAGGAATATGAACTGGAGGGTCGGGTGTGATGTTTGATGACTTGAAATCTTATTATTTTTTGCACTGAATACAATTCTGATGTTGAGAAGTGCCAAAATTTGTTATGAGCTGGAGGACTTACTAAAAGAACACTTAATTAGTTCCATGCAACTGCAATTATTTAAACTATTGTGAACAGCCTTATGCAAGAACATTTTTGTGGACCAAAGTTTTCAATTCATTATGTAAATACAAAAGAACAGGTTTTTTGAATTGCATATAAGAGCATGCTTTTGGGGGGCACTGACAAAGTACCTGCCAAAGTGATTGTACCATTTTGCATACCCACCAGCAATAAATGACATTTCCAGTTGTTCCACAATTGTGGAAGCATTTGGTGGTGTAACTAGTTTGAACTGTGGCCAATGTAATAACTTTGTGGCACATCTCATTATTTTATTCATAAAATGCTAATGATGTAACAGTGGTGAACATCTTTTCATCTTCTCATTTATCCCCCAAAGATGATACACACATGTCAAGTGTCATCCAGATCATGTGTTCTTATATTTTGTTCCTTTTAAAAATAATGATATAATATTATTTTAGGTTCAAAGTGAATAATTTCTCCAAACTTTCTGTTATGTTTTATGTAGTATTGATGCTGAGTTTTAACAGTTCTTTGCATAGTTTCGACAATCGTCGTTTATCAAATGTGTGTTTTGCAAACACATTCTTCCAATTTGTAGCTCTCAATTATGTTTGCATTGTCTGTTGCAAAAGTTTTTAAGTTCATAAATTTCAGCTTCTCACTTAATTCTTCCATAAATCCTGTCTTTAGCATGCATTTTTTTCTTTATGTTTTTGATTACTACAACTTTTTCACTTTGTAACCTAGTTGTAGGCCTCTCCCTCAGCCCCTCCCAATCCCACCCTCCCTCCCTCTTCTTCTCCCATGCCCCTCCCTCAGTCCACTGATAGGGAATGTCCTCCTCCCCTACCATCTGACCCTACCTATTAGGTCTCATCAGGACTGGCTGCAATGACTTCTCTGTGGCCTGGTACAACTGCATTCCCCCCACGGGGAGATAATCAAAGAGCCAGCCACTAAGTGCATGTCAGAGACAGCCCTGGCTCCCCTTACTAGGGTACCAACTTGGAGGCCGAGCTGCCATGGGCTACATCTGGGCAAGGGGTCTAGGTTACCTCCATGCATGGTCCTTGGCTAGAGTATGTGTCTTTGCAAAGACCCCTGTGCCAGATTTTTTGGTTCTGTTGCTCTCCTTGTGGAGCTCCTCTCCCCTCCAGGTCTTTCCATCTTCCCTTTCTTTCAGAAGATTTCCTGAACTCCACCCAAAGTTTGGCTATGAGTCTCAGCATCTGTTTCAATACTCTGATGGGTAGAGTCTTTCAGAGGCCCTCTGTGATAGGCTCCTGTCCTGTTCCCCATTTTCTCCCTCTCCAATGTCTATCCTGATTGCCTTTCTGAATGAGGATTGTGCCTTTTACCCAGGGTCCTCCTTGTTTAGCTTCTTTAGGTGTACAGATTTTAGTATGTTTATCCTATATTATGTGTCTAATATCCACTTATATGTGAACATATACCATGTGTGTCTTTCTTCTTCTAGAATACCTCACTCAGGCTGATCTTTTCTAGTTCCCACCATTTGCCTGCAAATTTCATGTTTTCCTTGTTTTTTAATAGCTGAGTAGTATTCCATTATGCAATGTACTACAATTTCTGTATCCTTTCTTCCATTAAGGGACATCTAGGTTGTTTCCAGCTTCTTGCAATTACGAATAGAGCTGCAACGAACATGGTTGAGGAGGACTTATATGCAGAATACATGAAGAACTTAAATTAAACACCAACAAACCAAGTAATCCAATTAAAAAATGGGGTACAGAGCTAAACATAGAATTCTCAATAGAGGAATAGCGATTGGCAGAGAAACACTTAAAGAAATGCTCGATGTTCTTACTCATTAGGGAAATGCAAATCAAAACAACCCTGAGATTTCAACTTACACCCATCAGAATGGGTAAGATCAAAGTCTCAAGTAACAACACATGCTGGAGAGGTTGTAGAGAAAGGGGAACCCTCTTCCATTGCTGTTCAGAATGTGAACTTGTACAACCACTTTGGAAATCAATCTGGCACTTCGTCAGAAAATTAGAAACAGTGCTTCCTCAAGATCCAGCTATACTACTCCTAGGCATATACCCTAAAAATGCCCCACTATTCAATAAGGACATTTGCTCAACCATGTTCCTAGCAGCTCTATTTATAATAGTCAGAATTTGGAAACAATCTAGGTGTCCCACAACAGGGGAATGTATACAGAAATTGTGGTACATTTACACAATGGAATACTACTCAGCTATTAAAAACAAGGAAATCATGAAATTTGCAGGCAGGTGGTGGGAACTAGTAAAGATCATCCAGAGTGAGGTATCCCAGAAGCAGAAAGACACATATGATATATATCCACTTATAAGTGGATATTAACCATGTAATAGAGGATAAACATACTATTTCTTCTATTTAAGTTCACAAGCATTTTGCTTTATGAGCAAGCAAATAGAACAAATTTTTAAATGATAAAATCTAATGCATTCAATGTATAGCCATATTAGTATTCAAATCCATTAAATAAAGCTAGTTTTTATTTTTTTGAGACAAGGTGTAATGAGAATTTTTGGTTTCTTTGAAAACACACAATTGCTATGGGAATATGTTTTTTTTTTTTTCTTTTTCTCCCAGGTGTGGGATATGGGGAGGCTTCAAATTGTCCACAGCAGCTATGATCTGCCTTGTGTGGTAGCAGAGGCATGATTTTGCCCACTGTAAGTAGTTTTTGCAGGTGTATAACATTTGGAATTCTGGGAAGTCTTAAGAGGATATATAAATGCAGGAGCCTGAGAGGGGCTGCAGCAGCTTCTATTCCTCCTGCTGCTGGGTTCTAGTTGCTACTGCTGCTGATGCTGTTGCAGTTTGTCAAGTGGTCCTGCACAAAGAGACGAGAAGAAGAAATTGAATATCCTGGAGGCAATCAGGTTTGCCCCAAGGAACTCGATGCCTCTAATCAGCTGGAAGTAATAGTCTGACAACATAGATGCCCCCTTTCCCCTTCATCCTTATTTTTCTTCTATCCTGTGTTAGGGGTTGAGAAGGGTGGAAGGAGGGTGGAGAAGGGTTGGAAAGAGTAAGGAACCCACAGAACAGTCAATGCCAGCTACAATAGGGTCTCACTACGTAAACCTGAATGACCTAAAGCAGGCTGGCCTTGAACTCACAAAGATCTATTTACCTTCCACTGTTCCTCAAATGTGCCTCACCATATCTGGTTCTAGTTTTATCTCTTGGTGGCTTTTAATGATAACTCTTGTTTCCAGAACCTTACATTAATGTAGAAACTGCAGTTTCAGTGTTCTGGAGGTAGAGACAAGCAGGTCTCTAGATTTTGCTGGACAGTCAACCTAGCTGTATCAATAACTTCCAGGTACAGTCAGTTATTATCTCAGAAAATATGGTAAGGAACAGAACAACTAAACAAAACACTTGACTTCAATCTCTGACCTCTACACACGGACAAACACACACACACACACACACACGTGCACATGTGACATTCATTCACACACACACACAGCATTTGCATTTACGTACCCTGCACATATGCACATAAAACCAGAAGAATATAAATGTAAATTATGAAGCAGTGATAAAAGTGAAGAAATATTTTCACACATCTTCATGTTCTTATGAAGACTACATGAAAAAAAATAAAAACTCTTTGGGTTTTGAATATACAGCCAGTAATCAGACCCCTTATTGTAGCATAAAACAATTTTATCCTAAACGTCAAATCAAAGGACGTAGAGAGAAAGTTCGGCAATTAGCTACTGTTATGCCTGTTGAGTGCCCAGCATCTACACTGGACAGTTAAAACCTGCCTGGAACTCCAGCTCCAGGAGATCCAACCCTTCTCTGTCACTTAAGGACAGTTGCACTCAAGTGCACACACAGACACACTCACATACATCGTTAATAATAGCATAAATCTTTTTTAAAAAGAAGAAAATTATTTTAAATGTATTATTAAAAGTAAGTATAAATGTTCTACCACAAAATAAAATAAATAATTATTCAGTAAATGAGTTTTACCAAACTGTGTGTTTCTTTGTTCTGTGCCTCCAGGACAAGCTAGCCAGCTGGAAAGTAGGTATATGTTTTCTCAATGGAAGGCACAATGTAAACTATCACTTTTATAAACTCATTTCCCACAACTATGAGATCAGATAACAGACCAAAGTATTTACCCAAAAGTGTGAACTCTGTCCAGCAAACATGCCACATGGCTATTTTATCAAATGATATTCTCTGCAGTCTAAGGAATTGACAATATTTTATAAAAGCTTTCTATGTAGTCTGCCGAAGCAGAAATTTTCAACAGTTTTTAGATAGTAAATGTTTTTAGGAATGTGTGGAAATTATAAATGCTCTCCTGAGAAAAAAGTTGGTATACTCAACATTTTCATTCAGTCTTCATGAATCCTTTCTAGACCTAGACCTCAGAGTGAGACCTTCTACTGTGCAGATAAAAGAGTAATGGTAAACACAGCATGCATTATGCATTCAGAAAGAAAGTGTGGTGTGTAGTATATTTTTCTTCTGCCTTTTCCTCTTTGTTTAGATTTTGTATCTAAAAGGACATTCTGGTTTTTAATATAAGCACATAGTTTAGATTTACCAGTAAACCGGAAAGATATACAATATATTATTTTTCTCCGAGGAGGTCAAAGTTTTAGGTTATTTTTTTCTCTCTGCCATGAGATATAATGTTATTTCCATGCATGCATTCTCTATGCTAATCTTCTCTCTCTCTTTCTTACACACGTACATACATACACACATTAAAGAAATAACAATATAAAGTTGAGTTTGAAGCTTTTAGGAAATATTTTTTATTTTTCTTTAATGGCAGCTTGTCACTTTAATTTTTTCCTTCATATGGTAGAGTTTCATATTTACATACTACTGTTTATTTACCCCATGTCCTAATCATACACATTTATGTTTTTGTTGTCCTTTGCTACTGAAACAAGAAAGCTATAAACACCTAGATCCATGTCTGTATGTACAAGGACGTCACATCGAGAGTGAGAGAGTTTTTGGCAGTCACAGAATGATTGGCGCTTGGTCTCAGACTCTCTGCATTCAACACAGCATGTTCAGTCACAAGAATGCTGTGGGGGAAATTAATACATTATATTCACGCCACCTCAGGGTACCAGTCCTCCTTTCCATTCTTGCTCTGCGTTTCTCATTGTAGTGTGATTCTGTAAAGGGAACAGAAATGAGGCTGAACCTTAATTACGTTCCACCGTTTAGCTTGCATGAATTACAGGACTGACAAGCTTTTGAGGCTCTCGTCCGCCCTGCCAGCTCACCCTGCCCCTGCCGCAGCTGTCCAGTACTCTCCCGCACACTGTTGCCTGTGCTAGCAGTTGGCAGTGCTTCTCACCCAGCATCTCTGTGTTGGTAACAGTGCCTTGCTGCCTTTTTGTATTTCTGCTAGATCGATTTCCCCTACTAGAAGAAAAAGACACACTAAAGAGGTTTAAGGGGGAAATGATTGTGTTTCTCTAATTTCTGTTCTTTAATAGAATATTAAAGGGCCTGTATCCAAACCTCAGTGATAACAGCCTGGGTCACGCGAGGATGAGGTCCATGCTCTGGGGTAAGCAAATACTTAAGTTACTTTGAACATAAGTTATTTCCACATTAGTGTCAGATCAGAAATAAGAACTGGGAAACAATAAATAAAATAGAGACATCACTCACGTTGGCGGACAAAACAGGACATAAACCACTTTGTACACATTCAGGTAGATATCTCCACAAATGCATGATCACAGGGAAACTACAACCATTTAATCAATACTGGACAGGTGAGTTAGCAGATAGGTAAACTGACAATGAAAGCAGATGTCCCTGTGGGAAAGATTGAGAATGGGAATAGACTGGCCTCTAATGCAAAACAGAAATTATAACCCATGTTATAAATGCTCATTGAGGACCTACTATGTGCTGGAGGCACCGTAGATGAGGCAAATGCTTATCGTGGTTTACTATGTGCCAGAGGCACTGCGGAAGAGGTAGACATAGAAAAATATCAAAGTGCAAGTACTCTGTTGTCATGGAACTTATCTGAAGGATGTTTCTGTATAGGATTTAAGCACATGATTAAATTCCCTTGATGAAGAGCCTGAGATTAAAGAATAGAAATAATTTGTACTACTAGGGTCTTATAACTCTACACACCTTGAAACACCTTTCTTGAAAAATAATTCTACAGGTCTTTAAAAGAGAAGATTTTTGAAATTCGTAACTTCTTGGTACACTTAATGGTCTATGGTGCCTTCATAGTTTGAAAGGAGATAGACATTTTAAAAGTCTTCTAAAAGTTCATGAGTATATGTGTGTGACTGGTATGCCTGGGTACTTGCATGTGTGTCTGTGGGGCAGGAGGATGACATGGACATTGATGTATGCGTCTGGAGGCCAGAAGTTGACATCAGGTGTCTTCCTTATTTTGCTCACTCACCACTTTATTTTCTGAATCAGGTCTTCTAGCGGCACCAACTTGCTGATTGAGCTAGCTTTGCCTGCCAGCTCCCCTAGGAAATTCTATGTCTACCACCTGACAACTGGGGCCACAGGCAAGCATTAATTCTCACTTATCCTGGGAATTCACATCCTAGTCTTCATGCTCACACAGCAAGCACTTTATCCTTTGAGCAATATTCCCATCCACAGAAGTTACACATTGTGAATGTTTTTCAGAGTAAAATACTTATGAAGCACAAAGCCCTTCTTACCTGTAAAATACACTTAACTGATGTGGCAAACATAGCAATGGTTCTTCCAGGATTCCTTATGGTGACCCCCACTTCGTAGTACAATACTTCAATTGCTTAACTGCCTCCTTCCTCCTGTCATGGAAGCCACTGGGCCAGTTGGCAGAAGGCTGCAGATTCTCTTCTGGAGCATGTGGAGAAGTCAGTATAAGTTGCTTAGAGGCAGGATGGAGGCAGGAGCCTCCCTTCCAGCTGCTGACTGTGGAGCGACTGCTGACTTTGTTCATGGAAGCGCTGCCACCATCTGTGGTTAAAATCAGCTGCTGTCCAACATGTGAGAATGTCTGAAGTGAGTGCCCCAAATTGTTATTCTGACAGCTGGAGAAGTAGAAGACTTTTCTCTAAATCTACATTATGGTTAATTCTTTTAATGTACATCAACTGTGTGTCATGGCTGCTAAATAAAATTTCTTTCTGTTTCTGATAAGTATCCTTTACATAGAAGCCTGATGTCACAGAAGTGGCACGTTGCTCAGAAATGTATGATTTTCTGTTTTTGTCCTAAGAACTTGATATGTGGGATAAAATTTATGCATGTGTATAAAATCAATTGTTTTATTTGCACTTATTATTGAAAGAAACAGAGGAAATATTATTTTTAAGTTTCATATAATTTTGTAAAGTTATTTTAATATTGTTATCAAAATGATGTATTTATTGTTTCCACAATTTCAGGAATGGTGGATCTAGCTATTAGATCCTGATCCATAATACTACCAAATCAATGCATCTATATACTCGCAATCATCAGAAGAGAGCAAGCTTCTCAGTGAGGTGTCCAGAACACTGACAATCAACAATATAATTGTGTTCCATATGTAGGGCACAGAGGGCAAATTCCTGTTGCTAGTTTCACTGAAGCATAAATGGTTCTGAAAATGATGAAGAGATAAAAATGCCTTTCTTTGGAGTCTAAGATGGCAGTTTTAAAACTGCATTAAATTAGTACATTTCTCATTCTAATAAGCTTTAATAGAATGTGGTTAACCTCATTGTTCAATAGACTGCAAGTAAAATAAGGTGTTGATTGGCCTTAGTATCTGTGTGATTCATGTGGGTATTTTGACAATCTGTATCCAGTCTGGCACTAATTAATGTATGATTCACAGGAGAGGGGAGCTCAGTGGCTAAATGTCCTGATTGTCACAAGAGCTTTCTGCTTGGTATGACAAGAAGCAGAAGAGCCTGCAAATCACTTGTCTGTGGTGATGAACATCACTGTGAATTAAAGGGCAAAGATCAAAATCTGTGTAAGAGAAGTTAACTGAAATAGACAGTGCCTTCTCTTGATATCTTTTTCGCCTCTGTGAAGGAGGTTGAAGAAAAGGAACAGGGAATCTGGGTGGAAATTAGCTGCTGCTCATAACCACTATGCCTCATTCAGGGAAGCACAACAAGGCACAAAAGTCCACTCCAGAGCTTCCATCTTAGCTCAGAATTTACCTACTTGAGTAGTCCTGTAGTGACACATATGTCCCCATTTGCGAGGTATAAAAAAAATCATTTTGTTTGTACAAGTTTACATTCCCACTAGCAAAGGAGGAGGGTCTCCTTTTGCCACATCCTCTCCAGTATATATTTCACTTTGGTTTTGGATCTTAGCCATTCTAATGGGTGTAAGGTGAAATCTCAGGGTCGTTTTGATTCGCATTTCCCAGATGACTAAGGACATTGAACATTCCTTTAAGTGTTTTTCTGCCATTCTATATTCCTCTACAAAGAATTCTGTTTATCTTTGTACCCCATTTCTAAACTGGATTACTTTGTTTGTTGCTATTTAACTTCTTGAGTTCTTTATATATTGGATATTAGCCCTCTTCCAGATATAGGGTTGGTGAAGAACCTTTTTCAGTCTATAGGCTGTAATTTTGTTTTATTTGCTTTACAGAAGCTTTTCAGTTTCATGAGGTGCCATTTATTGATTGTTGATCGTAGGGCCTGTGCTATTGGTGTTCTGTTCAGGAAATTGTCTCCTGTGCCAATGAGTTCTAGGCTCTTCCCCACTTTTTCTTCTAGCAGGTTTAGTGTGTCTAGTTTTGTGTTGAGGTCTTTGATCTACTTGGACTATAGTTTTGTGCAGGGTGATAAGTATGTATTTGTTTGCACTTTTCTACATGTAGGTATCCAGTTAGACCAGCACCATTTGTTGAAGACACTATCATTTTTCCATTGTAGGATTTCGTCATCTTTGTCAAAAATCAGGTGTCCATAAATGTGTGGGTTTATTTCTGGGTCTTCTATTCAACTCTATTTAACCATCAGTCTGTACCATGCAGTTTTTATTACTGTTGCTCTATAGTACAGTTTGAGATCAGGGATGGAGATACCTCTAGAAGATCTTTTATTGTAGAGGATTATTATAGCTATTCTGGGTTTTTTTGTTATTCCATATAAAGTTGAGAATATTTCTTTAAATGTCTGTAAAGAATTGTGTTGGTAATTTGATGGGAATTGCATTGAATCTGTAGATTGCTTTTGTTAAGATGGCCATTTTTACTATGTTAGTCCTGCCGAGACATGAGCATGGGAGATCTTTCCATCTTCTAATATCTTCTCTTATTTCTTTCTTCAGAGATTTGAAGTTTTTTTCATATAACTCCTTGACTTATTTGGTTAGAATTACACTAAGGTACTTATATATTTTGTGGCTATTGTGAAGGCTGTTGTTTCCCTAATTTTTCTCTTAGCCTGTTTGTCTTTCGTATGCAGGAGGAATACTGATTTTTTTTTTGAGTTAACATTTACACAATGGAATACTACTCAGCAATTAAAAACAAGGAAAACATGAAATTGTCAGGCAAATGGTGGGAACTAGAAAAGATCATCCAGAGAGAGGTATCTCAGAAGCAGAAAGACACACATAGTATATACTCATTTATAAGACATATAATATAGGATAAACATACTAAAATCTGTACACCTAAAGAAGCTAAGCAAGAAGGAGGACCCTGGGTAAGATGCTAAATCCTCATTCAGAAAGGCAAATGGGATAGACTTCTGAAAAGGAAGGGAACAGGTAGCAGGGGAGAAGCCTACTTCAGAGGGCCTCCAAAAGATTCTACAAATCAGGGTATCAAAGCAGATGCAGAGACTCATAGCCAAACTTTGGGCAGAGTGCATAGAATCTTATGAAAGAAGGGGGAGATAGAAAGACCTGGAAGGGACAGGAGCTCTATAAGGAGAGCAATAGAACCAAAATATCTGGGTCTAGGGGTCTTTTGTGAGACTGATATTCCAACCAAGGACCATGCACGGAGATTATCTGGAACCCCTTGCCCAAATGTAGCCCATGGCAACTCAGTCTCCAAGTGGGTTCTCTGGTAAGGGGGAACAGGGACTTTCTCTGACATGAACTGATTGGCCTGCTCTTTGATCACCTCCTCCTGAGCGGGGAGCAGCCTTACCAGGCCACAGAGGAAGACAATGCGGCCAATCCTGATGAGACCTGATAGACTAGAGTCAGGTGGAAGAGAAGGACCTCCCCTATCAGTGACTAGGGGAGGGGCATGGAAGGAGAAGAGGGAGGGAGGGAGGGTAGGATTTGAGGGGATGAGGGAGAAGGCTACAGCTAGGATACAAAGTGAATAAATTTTAATAAAAATATTTTGTTTGGAAGGAAAAATTAAATAACTCATAAAATTATCCTAATATAATGATTATACAATAGGAAGAGAGTAATTATCCTAGTAACATGATGCTTGTACCTGAAACATGCATTATGAATACTTATAATTTTCTTTTGTTGTCATAATCTCATTTCATGTGACCCAAATTCAACTTTGGTTTCATGTGCTGAGCATTATGATGAGTGTATATAAATATGTATGTAGTGAGCATTATGACATTTATCTATGTGCATATATGTACATCAACATGGATTAATATAATCTAGGAACACATAAAACATTGAATTTTTGCTTTGCATAATCAATGGAATCTATCAGACTATAGATTAGTAAAACGAATAGAACAGCATAAAATATTGTTGCTGATTGAAAGAGGTGAAAATAAAACAGGAATGTCTGCTTTAGGAAAAACAAAACCCCATACCTTATACAGTGGCTCCTTCTGCTACCACACCGACTTTCATCTCACACCCAGTATCTGTAGCAATTACCATCTTGGTAGTGTGCACTGTATTTTTTCTCCATGTCTTCTCCTTACTTGTGCAAGCCCAGCTTATCACAGGGGACAGCATGGCTTAAGGTCTTGTGCTCTCATTATCCATGCAGAAATAGCAAGAGTTCTTTTTAAAAACTCTTATAAAGTAATGGCTTTATACCTATTTATTATTATACTTTCTTTCAGAATACCTTTTTGAGCACCAAATATTACATTACCTGTTCTGACAAGAGAAAAGAATCCAAAAGCATGGATAAAGCAAGTAAACCCCCTTACTCTCACAACAGTGAAAAGCTGATTAGAAGTCAAGCCTTCTGACACATCGGAGTGTTTTTATTGCCCTATCTTGCCTCGTTGGCCACCTTATTCCCCCTCAAAACAATCGCTTGGCTCCCTGCAGTAAAATCCAAAGCTCAAATCACAAATTCTAAAGGAGTTCTAACAAGAAGACTCTGGAGATTGGGAATATGCTGAAATTCCAACTTCAGTGCCTCTTGAAATCCATTGACTCTAACACATGTAATTGAAATGGTTGACAGGCCAATTAAAATATAATTCGACTTTCTCCCTGGCAGAATCCCACCTTTGAGGCTCATTTGTTGATAACAACCAAGCAATAAGCCAGGTCTTTCCAATCCCTTCCAGTGGCCTATTGTAACCCGAAGTTCAGTTTCATTTGCTCTAACTGCACCAAACCTCTTCAGCAGAAGGACTTAGAAGTTTTTCAGACTTGGATGTAATAAAAGAGTCCAGAGTTTTCTTGTTCATCACGCTCTTCATTGCTCATCTTGTGTAAATGAATGGATTATCTGAGTTTCGGTAGAGAAGGGGGGTTAATTTCATGTTACTGAAACCCAACATTTCCTTGTGGGAAATGGTCCAGAAAGGAAACTCTTGGCCCTCAGTTACTGCTCCAATCTTATCATTTTAAACTTTGCTGACCTTCTTTTCAGACTATTCTCTTATCTTTTACTGTACTTCACTTTTGTAAGTTTAGCTTATCAATTTTTTTAAAATGATATCATAAATTTCCTTATAATGTTTATTTTAATAATGAAAGCAATAAATTATCACATTCATAACTGTTATAACACAGAGGACATGGGGAGTTATGGAGCATACCCATCAGATAAGTACTGTATTTCACAAAGCTTGCAAGCTTCCTCCTTACTTAAGATCAGTTTTAAATTTTCTGACATGAATTTCCTGTAAGCAATCATTTGCTCTTTTAAAGCTGATTTGCATCATGAACACTGAAAATTTTAATAAGCTAATACTTTATTGTGTTAAAAAGAGAACACCTTCAAGCTTATTTTTCTTTTTAAAATATAATTTACATTTATTAATTACAATTTTTTACTTTGTTACTGAGCTGTGGCGCCCTCCCTTGTCTCCTCCCAGGTCCACCCACCCTCCCTCTTCTCTCTCTATGCCCTTTCCCTAGTCCACTGATAGGGGAGGTCCTCCTCCCCTTCTATTTGACCCTAGTTCATCAGGTCTCATCAACGCTGGCTTCATCATCTTCCTCTGTGGTCTGGCAAGGCTGCGTCCTCCATAGAGAGGTGATCAAAGAGCCACCCAGTGAGTTCACATCAGAGACAGCCCCAGTACCCCTTGCTAGGGAACCGGCTTGGAAACTGAGCAGCCATTAGGCTTCCTTTGAACAGGGAGTCTAGGTCCTCTCCATGCAAGGTCCTGGTTGGAGTATCACTCTCTGCAGGCTCCCCTGGACTAGGTATTTTGGCTTTGATGGTCTCCTCATGGAGTTCCTGTGCCCTCCAGGTCTTTCTATCTCCCTCTTCTTCTGTATGGATTCTGGCACTTCATACTTTTTAAAGACACATTCCCAGCTCTGTTTTAGAGCTAGTGTTTGGGCTGAAGCTTGACTCTGCTAGAGAAGTAGAGAAGATGAGTTGCTCCGAGACCCATGCAAATGCAGAAAGGCATGATGGGAGATACAGGATTCGTGGATGCATACTGGAAGGAAAGCTACCAATAGGGCATTCATATAGACATGATGCCTGAAAACTAAAGCCACAAAGTTATTCTGTTACAGGCATCCTCAGGGCCACTGCATGCAAACGCTTTGGAGATAATACTTGCTGAAGGTACTGGCTCCGCAGGAAATGTGGCTGGATAGTTGGCGGCACTAACGATGCTAGTGATCTGCAGGTTATGCCCTCGTCCTTCCACAGGCTCCCCCCACCCCTTCTCCAAGATGGGAAACCAGCCGGCCTACAGAGGCTTAAACACGGAATGACAGGAAGTCTCCGTTTTGACCCATATGGAACCTTTCAAGAGCTGATGCTGAGCTCCTTGCCAAGTGTATCCTGTCCAAGTGCCTGAACCTCTGCTGGTCCTAGTGTGAGTGGTGATGCAGTCTGGGTGTGCAGATGGGTGACACTCAACCTGGGAGAGTTCTATGTTCTTAACCAAAGTCCATGCTTAATAGGAACTGAAAATACTGGCTTTGCTTCTTGAAAATAAGATATGAAGAAAGCACAAGTAATCATATATATATTGTGATCCAAAAAGTGTATTTTAGATAAAATTTTATAACCAAAGACATACAACATTCAATTCCTTATTATTTTATTCTATTTTTATTTTATTTTTGCTGAATATTTATATTTATTGCTTAATTCTAAAATAAATTAATACTTTTGACAATACTTAACAAAAGTGAAATTTTTCATGAGTTTATATAGGTACACACAGAAATGTTTATCATTATCCAATTACTTTTATGTAATTAACGACAGTATTTTTTATTAATGACAATCTTAATATCAAACAAATTAAAGGTGATGAAGAGAGAAAAACACAAGCAGATCCACTTATACATATTGAATCAACAATTTAAAATAAATCTAGCCCAGCTATACAACTCCTAGACGTATACCCAATATATGCTCAAATATACAAGGACATTTGCTCAACCATGTTTGTAGCAGCTTTGTCAGTAATTGCCAGAGTCTGGAAACAACCCAGCTGTCCCTCAATGGATGAATGGATACAGAAATTGTGGTACTTTTACACAATGGAATACTACTCAGCAATTAAAAACAAGGATATCATGAAATTTGCAGGCAATATTGGGAACTAGAAAAGATCATCCTGAGTGAGGTATCCCAGAAGCAGAAAGACACACACGGTATATACTCACTTATAAGTGGGTATTAATCATATAATATAGGATAAACATACTGAAATCGGTACACCTAAAGAAGCTAAACAAGAAGGGGGACCATGGGTAAGATGATCAATCCTCACTCCAAAAGGTAAGTGGAATGGATATCAGAAGAGAGAGAAAACAAGGAACAGGACTGGAACCTACCACAGAGGGCCTCTCAAAGACTCCACCCAGCAGGGTAGAGAAGCAGGTGCTAAGACTCATAGTCAGACTGTGGGCAGAGTACAGGGAATCATATGAAGGAAGGGGGAGACAGAAAGACTTTGAGGGGACAGGAGCTCCACAAGGAGAGCAAGAGAATCAAAAATCTGGGCCCTGGGATTTTTTCTGAGACTGTTACTCTAACCAAAGACCATGGATGGAGATAACCGGAATCTCTGCACAGATGTAGCCCATGGCAGCTCAGTCTCCAAGTGGGTTCCCTAGTAATGGGAACAGGGACTATCTCTGACATTAACTCAGTGGCTGGCTCTTTGATCACCTCCCCCTGAGAGGGGAGCAGCCTTACCAGGCCACAGAGGAAGACAATGCAGCCTCTCCTAATGAGACCTGATAGACTAGGGTCAGATGAAAGGGGAGGAGGCCCTCCCTTATCAGTGGACTTGAGGAGGGCCATGGGAGGAGAAGAGGGAGAAAGGGTGGTATTGGGAGGGGATGAGTGTGGAGGCTACAGCTGGATACAAAG
The DNA here is from genome assembly GCF_907164565.1 of Psammomys obesus. Classification (NCBI taxonomy): domain Eukaryota; kingdom Metazoa; phylum Chordata; class Mammalia; order Rodentia; family Muridae; genus Psammomys; species Psammomys obesus. The sequence continues at coordinate 9,532,770 of NW_026596125.1, read as the reverse complement.
TGAATAAAGTGTAAATAAGAAAAAATAAATTAATTTTAAAAATAATAAAAGAAATAAAAGAAATTAATAGTAGTAGTATAATATTACATCTATGGACCAACGGTTTTACACAGTAGTGCAATCCCATTTTAACAACGTCTAATGAAACTAGCACAGTAATGGGTTACGTGGAGAAGCAGTCTAAGTATCTCAACATATGAAGAAATATTAACATATCCTATTTGACTTCTTAACAAAATAGAAAAACTTGGATAAAAGACAATTTTCTTTAAAAATCTCCAAATATTCCACATGCAAATACTTACACATTGTGAGAATATTATCAGCATTGTTTATTGCTGGGGCGTGGCTAACTTGTTCATTCACTAGAAAGAAGAGATTGTTGGTGCCTGGCAAGTATGTTCATATCATTTCAATAAAAGCAAAAATCTCAGTGCAATGTTTATAACAAGGAAATCTCTCATGAATGCTCAAACACACCTATAGAAAATGTTTAGTAACAATATTTGCTGGAGATGGAAGTCAGTTGTTTGGACAGCCACCTAGATATTCATTCTCATAGGAATTATTAAGTATAATATGGTATACAGTGTATGTGTGTGATAAAATATGGCTTAGTGTCACTAAGAGTCCGATTTATTACCAGTGGGTATATTACATCACACGTAGCATGGCAAATTAGAATAGGAAGTGAAAACATTTATAGTAACACTTATGTAAATTTAAAACACACGTAAATGACTACTTTACATATACATATATACTTCAATAAATACCCAGAAGAGAAATTGGAAAGGTATATATTAAAAACACGATATGAGTTATGTCTCCAAAAAAGAGGGCCTGAACTAGGGAAAAGAAATGAAGGGGAAACTCAGATTAAATTCAGAGAGCATTGTCAAGACAAAGGTGAGTCAAGGCGTGAACATGTATTCAAACCAGGTACAGATAAAGTTTATTTTTAAAAGCAAGAATGACTCTGTGATATATTTGTATTTCTGAACTCCTCTGCAAACTTAAGTGGTAAGGTTTAGTAGTAAGAACTTACATAGTAAGTTCCTCAAGGCCAGTGAGGTGACCACCGTCGCATGTAGTTTACCCCTAGGACCACATCTATAACATAAGGTGAGTTTTTTAAAAATTTTTATTAATTCCACTTTATTCACTTTGTATCCCCCCTGTAGCTCCCTCTCTCCTCCGGTCCCAATCCCTCCCTTCCTCCTCCTTCTGCATGCATGCCCCTCCCCAAGTCTACTGATAGTGGAGGTCTTTTTTTACCTTCTTTCTGATCCTAGTCTGTTAGGTCTCATCAGGAGTGGCTGCATTGTCTTCCTCTGTGGCCTGATAAGGTAGGTTTTATAAGCTATGTTCCGAGTGTTATTTACACTTCAGGAAATTTTCATAAGCATACCACTCCCTTTCTAGAACAGGCACAATTGATCATTTCATACTTATTTTGTCTATTTAGAGACCAAGAATAAGTAGAACTCATATTTTCACAAAGCCTTTGAGGTGACAAGGGACCACCAAGCCACCATGTATCTGAATTAAACTCTCTCCAAGAGCCACGTTGACACCTTGAGCACTGTAAAGCAGATAAAACTCATGTCAAAGCTGGAACCACATCATCCAATGCCAAGGCAGTATTTTTTCTGCAGTGTTGTCTTTATAAAGCATTCATGTGTGTATAGTACAATAACAAAAAGCATCATCAATATTTACGACTGTGTGTGACACTTTCCATACACGGGAGGTTTATAGGATGGAGTAGTTATTTATGTCTCGGGAAAAGACATTTAAAACTGCTAAAGTTTTAATTAAATGCTAAATACATTTTTTTTTCTGAGATTTGCGCAGTAAACTTTATCTGTTTGCTGTCTGGAGTTCTGTGTTTGCAAATTAGGCATCCCTGCCTCTTTCCATTTTAATTAAAAACTGTAAGCTTGACAGAATCAACTTCCTTTTTTAGTTGTTTAATGAACATTAATAAAACAAAATTAAAGTGCTGTTTAACATTCAGCCAATTTGTTAGTTGTTAGGTAGGATGACTTTGTTTTCAGGAGCTGGGGTTGAAGCGGAATAACTTAGGGAAAACAGTTTTCCCAGGAGCATTTAATAAACTCACAGTAGGGCACGGAGCCTTCGAAGTCAGGTCAACAAATTATTGATGTTACTCTTTCTACTGAGAGGCATCTTGGAATCAGAGAAATCATTCCAAGTTTAATCAGCATTTGCTTCCCCTTGATTAAAATTTTAGCATTTCCATGAGGGTTGTGTGCTCTTTTCCCATGACTGTGTTTATTGCCCTCTCCTTCATTTATAAAATTTTCTGAATTTACTATTTTTCTTCTAAGACATATTTTTTTTTCTGGCTGATTCTATGTTTACATATTAAATGTCTTTAGTATAATTAGTGCTCCAACAAATTATATTATGTCCAAGCACTAATATTGAAAGTCTGTGAGAAACAAAAGTTTCATAGTAACTGATCAAATGCGGGAACCGAAAATACTTCAATTTCAATCTTGGAGTTAGTCCTCCGGTTTCTTCCACCTGTAATTGCCTCACATATTTGTCGTTTAGTCAGCATGTATTTTGCTTTGCTTGGTAGATGCTAACAAAATATGTATGTTGGCATAGCCATGCAATTGACAATTTGTCAGGGAGAACATATGCAGTGTCCATGTTACTCTACAGTAATCCCCATGGGTTTCCGGCTCAAACACTTCCCACCTCCTAATGAAATGCTTCCAAGCCTGATAATCTTCCTGAATAGATAACAAAATTATTGGGGCTGGAGGGATGGCTCAGTGTGGAGAATGCTTATTGTTTTTCCAGAGTATAGAGAAGAGTCATGTGCACATGTTACAAATGAAAGGAGTTAGTCCCATGGGCATCCAAGCAGGCAGGTGTAACTCAGCAGGGCACAGAGTGATGGGGTAGACTGACTAGGGCACACACTGACCACACAGTCCTTTGCAAGGTAAATTGGGAATGCTGTACACCAGTGCAAGAACTTAACCTCACATTTAGGTCAAGAAATGGAATTGACTGTCTGTGGTTACTGTCCACAAATGTAAGTTTAGTAGTTCCGAATAGAACACATGCATTGTCATAAGTTCTCTAGGTCAGAAATCTGAAACAGATCTCAGGAAGCTAAAATAAAGGTGTTTGCTGGCTGTGCTCTGCTGTGGATGCTCTAGGAAATACTTCCTTTCATTGCCTCGTGCAGATTTGGGAAGGCCTAGATTTTTTGGCCCATGGAATCCTCCTTCAAAAAAAA
>NW_026596125.1:9323288-9529387 GCF_907164565.1 Psammomys obesus | reverse complement strand
CCCCAAAAAAAAAAGGGAAGTCCTCCTCACCCTTATGTCAACCCTCCCCAGCACATCAAATCATATCAGGACTGAACACATCCTTATCCCCTGAGGCCAGGCAAGGAAATCCTGCCAGGGGGAATGATCCAAAAGCAGACAATAGTGTTTATGTTAGAAACACCCCCATCCTCCCTCCAGGCATCCCATATAAAGAACTAGCCTTTGCAACCTCAATGCAGGGGTTCAGGGGCCTGGGTCCAGACCATGCATGCTCCATAGTTGACTGTCTCTGTAAGCTCCATGGGACTGAGTTAGTTGTCTCTGTTGGTCTTCATGTGAGATTCCTGTTCCCTCCAGGTCCTTCTGTCTTTGCTTCAACACTTCCACAGGACTCCCAAAGCTCCACCCCATGCTTGGTTGCAAATGTCAGCATCTGTCTCAATCTACTGCTGGAGCCTGCCAGACAACAGTCAATTTAGGCTCCTGTCTGCAAGCATAGCAGAGCATCATTAATAGTGTCAGAAGCTAGCTTTCTACTGTGGGGTGGGTCTCAGGATGGGCCAACTATTGATGGGACATTCCCTCCATTTTGTTCCCTCTTTATCCCTACACTTCTTATAGGTAGGGTAGTTTTTGGATCAAAGGTTTCATCAGTGGGTCATTCTTCCCCTCCGTCCATTAGTCCTTCCTGGTTAGGAGGTAGTAACCTCATTCTTAATACACTTCCCCAAACCCGATTAGGAGTCTCAGAGATAGTAACATCTATATTCATTCTTGTTAACATGACTACTATATACCAATAAGACTGTGTCCTTATCGCACACATCTTTTCATCATTTGCTTTATCAATTATTTGTGGCCAGCTTATACAGTTATATAGGCAAGGAGAAATAGTCTCTGTTACAACCTCATTGAGGTTTTTGTTGCATTATATTGGTTATGCTGTTGCTTTGATTGTAACAATGTATACGTATATGTAATATTGGCTGGTACAAACTCATTGTGTTCACCAGGTTGGACTTAAAGTTAGAGCAATCTGTCTGCCTCTACCTTCCAAGTTTTGAGATTGCAGGAGTTTACCACCACACTAAGCTGGCTGAGTTTTTCTTTTAATTGAAAAAATTAGTCATTCATAATCCTTCACAGACACTGACAATAAGTAAATACATTATTATGGAAACTTAAAAGACTCATGGTCTTTCTCATAGAGAGTTGACAATATAATTAATTGCTGAAACTGAGAGTCAAAGCAAAAGCTATTTAATACATATGCTTAAATGATAGCAGTACAAAATGGCAACATCCCAGACAAAATAGCCCATATCATATTTCCAATGTAAGAAAGTTTCATAATTCATATCCAGCTTATTAAAATAAGAAGGCAATCTCAGCCTGTCTTCTACCTGTGTTTAGAAAGGACTACATGATATAACTGGAAGCAATAAAAGAGAGTGTTCATGGTCCAGACACAGGTGTGGCTACAGTGAATCCTGACTGTTGTCTCCAGCCGGTGCTCCCGTGTGTCTGTTCCCTCTCCATGCTGTTCTCGCTATGACCCTCATTAGCTGGGATGCTTCACTCTGCTCTTATTACTCTGGGACTCCCAGGGCTTGTTTGTGGAAGCAGCTGCCTTGGCTTTCCTTGTGGTTGACAGTTTCGCTGTCAATGTTGCCCTATCGACTGCAGCAACTTGGGATTATCCACAACTAGAGCATGATTCTGACAACTGATATGTCAGGTAAATGTGGAAGAAAGGCAGACATTGAGAGGAATGAACCCCGAACTGGACACACCGTGCGAAGCTGGCTCTAACAAACAGAGACTGGGAATGCAATATTCATCATTTGAAAGAAGGATAAATACTTCTTTTTGTTTTTGACTAGATTAGTTTTCTATAAATATTCAAAAGAGATGTAATGCATATTAAAGTGGGGTGGAAATATAATTCAGTTAAATAGCTTGGTTTTCTTTAGCAATATAATATGAATGATATAAACAATAAAATATGTGGAAAATACAAATTATTTTGTTTTTAGTGTTGTATGATACTTTGTACACAGTTAAATACCCAGATGCATCCAGATTCAAGAATATATGTGTGATGTTTTTTCCTTATAAAAATATATTAGATCATAAGTTTGATTTTCTTCAGATTCTGAAAAAATCTGGGCCCCAGAGTTTAGAAATCTGGCTACTGTGTTTCCCAGTGAGTATTTGTTATGTGTAGTTTTCAGAAAAGTATTCAAGCATGCATATTTCTAATACATATATACATACAAATATACATGTACATAAACTTATATTAATCACATAATAGACACTAATAGTGAATTTTTGGAAGAAAGAATGAGTCAAACATTTTAGAAAGTCTAGAAAAAAATGGAAAATAATACTTTTGTCTAGGTAGCTGAAGGGAAGGGCACACTTACTCTAAAATTTTCCCCTCAACAATACTGAACAGACTAAACACACACACACACACACACACACACACACACACACACAATCTTCAAAGGCAGAAAGTTTTCACTTTTTTAAAGCAAGTTTACTGAAAATCACTAGATCATAGCTAGGAGGTCTTGTGTTCCCACTGTACCTCTACTGTCTGTAATCCTTTGTGGCAAGGACAGGTAGAGAATAATTGTGAAAATTAGAAGGCACCATTAAGTAAAAGGTCATACAAAGTCACTGTCATTATTATTAAAAACTACAAATATGTCTGAATATTTCAGAGCACTGAATCCAGGAAGAGCGTTGAAGGTGCATCTTTGAAAGGTAGTTTTGATATGTGTAACTTTTCAAGGAGAAACAGGGAAATGGGAAGAAACAATGAGCTTTCTGTATGTTGTTCAAGGAGCAAAGGAGAAAAAGAAGAAATAAAATTAAAGCTATATTGGCCATAGACTCAAAGGATTTAATCCCCTTAATATGCCACCATGTACCAGAAATAAACAAAACCATTAAATATATGTATGAAGAGAATGGAAAGCCTCTACAAGTAGCAGAAAAAATAGTCCCAAATACACTGCACTCATAAAAGTAAAATTAACAAATGCATGCAGAAATATTAAAATCCAGAAAACAAAATTCAAGACAAATCATTGTTGTAAGACAAATCTTTTCATGGGGAGGTGCTACATACACATCTACTCACCCCAGACAGAAAACACAGGCAGACCCAGTGTCTGTCTTGGATATCCCTGGTATCCAACTTGGTGTAGCAATGAAGTTTATTGGGATTACTTACAAGAGTATGGGCAGGAAGTTCTTTAAATGGATAGAAATGACTCAAAGACAACTGCATAACCAAAGCCCACACCAGCATGGGTGACAGCTCACAAATCTGAAATCTTAAAGCCCACCGCATGCCCTTCAAAGTTCAACAAGTTGGAGGGTGTCTTTTCCAAGTATCAGTTGGCCTAGACCTCTTTCAGGTAGTTTGGCAGGTTTCTGCTTCTTCCAGGAAACTAGCCACTTAGATCCTCTGAATCTCTTTTGTGTAGCTTAGCTTCCTTCTGAGGGAATATGGTGGCTTGAATAGGAATGGGCCCCATAGACCCTTGTATTTGAATTCTTGGTTCAGAGATTGATATTGTTAGGATGTGTGTCTTTGTTGCCATAGGTAGGGTTTTGTTTGAGGAAGTAGGTCACTGTAGGGGCAGGATTTGAAGTCTCAGAAATCACTTCCTGCTGAGTTTGGATCAAGATGTAGAATTCTCAGCTACTTCTCCACACCCTGTTTTTTTGCATGATGCCATGTGTCCTGCCATGACAATGATGGACTGAACTTCTTAACAATAAGCCAGGTTCAAATAAATATTTTCCCTTATAAGAATTGTCATAGTGTTGGTCCTTCTTCATAGTAATAGAAATCTTAAGAAATAAATTGGTACTAAGGACTGGGGTATTGCTTTGATAGGCTTCAACATGCTTGTGTTCAGAGGAACATGGATTTTGGGACTTTGGATTAGGAAAGCAATTTAACCTTTTAAGTGGGGTTTAATGGGCCAAGTAGTAGGAACATAGAAGACAGTGCTGCTGAGAGTGTTTAGAACTGTGGAGGCCCTACTCAAGAGAGTTCAGAGGAGAAGAATATTAGTATGTGTCTCAGGGATTTTTCTCGTTATATTTTGCCTAAGAATGTGATTGTTTTTTGCTGTTAACCAAAAAGTCTGCCTGCGTCTAAATTGAAGAGTTTTAGATTAATTGTTATGGCAGAGAAAATATCAAAACAACCTAAAATTGACTCTGTCATGTGGTTTTTAGTGTTCCCTCTTACGAAGATCTATAATGAAAAGAAACAAGCTGAACAAGCAAAAATACAAAATGTACAGACTGAGGGGAAAAAGGGTTACCAGATGGTATGGAGCTAAATCTTGTGTTCAAGATTTTTTTTTCTTTAATATGATGTATAGGTTAAAGAAAAGCCTGATATTAATAGAATAAAGGAGGTGGTAACCTCTGGACAAGACCCTACTCAGCTAAGCTTCCAACTGTGAAAAGAAATTAGAGAACAGAATTAGGTCCTGGCATGGTGCATGCCTTTAATCCCAGCACTAAGAAGCAAGAGGTTGCCCTATCTCTAAGTTTAAAGTCATCCTGGTCTACAGAGCAAGTTCAAGGACAGCCAAGCTTATGCAGTGAAAGAAACCATGGAACACAGAAAGTTAGTGATGCTGTAATTGAACAAGGGGGCCATGTTCCAGTCTCGGCACACAGCAGAATTTGGAAGCTTTAGCCATGTGGTTCTGAATTTAGAGTCAAAGATAGGAGAAAGAAATGTGAATCCCCCCGCCACCCGGGGCCAAGGAAAAGCTCCTGAGGCTAATCATGTGTCAGGGGTGTCTCTGCAGGGAGGCCTGGAAAGGCCATTATATGAAGCCATGAAGGTGAAGCTTAGATTGTCTTGGAGATCCCAACATGTTTGAGTCATGGGGTATCTGCCAAGAAAAGCTGCTAACAGGGAGTGGAACCAGCCCGAGAGAAAGAAGTGTGTTTCAGTCAACAAATTCCAAAGTGGAATTTGTAATTTGGACTGAAAGGAGTTAAAGATCTGAAGAAAGTTCTGACACAGACACGGTGTTGTAGATATTGGTGTTTGCCCAGCTGGTTTTGGGTCTGCTTTGATACAATATTTTCTCACTCTGCTCCCTTTTCTTTGGTATAAAATGGTAATATATATCCTGTATGTTGGAAGTAGGTAATCTTTTTTTATTTTGATTCTTTTAGGGAATTAAAATTAAGATATTGCAAAGTTAAGAGACAAGACGTTGGAATTTGGACTTTAAACAGAGTTGAGGCTATTACAGACTATGAGGACTTTTGAAGTGGACCTGAATGAATTTCTGCATTATGTTACAGCTACAATGTCCCCTCTATGGGGACAGGGAGTGGAATGTGCCGTTTTGAATAGGAATGGTCCCCATAGACTCTTATTTTTAAATACTTGGTCCATAGACACTATGAGGAGGTGTGGCGTCAGAATAGGTGGAGCTTGGTTGGAGGAAGGGTGTCAATGCGAGGGCAGGCTTTGAGGTCTCAGAAGTTCAAGACATTTCACTTCCTGCTGCCTGCTGAACCAGATGTAGAACTTTCAGCTCTTTCTCCAGTACCATGTCTGCCTATATGCTACCATGTTTTCTACTGTACAACATAGAACTGGACTAAACCTCTGAACTATAAGCAGGACTGTAAGAGTTGCCATGGTTTGCATTGCAATAGAAACCATAATTAAAGACAAGGAGAGTCTCAGTTTTATTGTTTACTCTGGTGGGAGGGCAGATGTTGTAATGAATCTGCTCAGTTTAGGGAACTTCCTCAGTTTATACTGGATTGTTGACCTTCCTGCTTAAGTATCTTTTCTGCAGGATGGAATGTTTCAGTCTCTCAGGAAACTGTTTTACCACAATCACTGACAACTTCTTCAGAAAAAAAAATAAAGCAAACAAACAAAAAAATCATACACACTAAACAGACAAAAACAAAACAGCAAGAAGAACGTGCTGGAAGTTCAGCCACTCCCTGGTGAAGGTGACTTTATCACCACTGTTGTAGTGAGCAGACTGTTAGTCTCCAAGTGAATCAGCTCCCAAGCAAAATAGTAACAAAGAGCAAGCTACTCTTGTCTTTTGCTCTCTCTCATCTCATCACCTCCCTTTAAGTCCTCAGTATTCACCAGAAAACAGTGCTATATGCTTGCTCTGTGAACCCTCCAGGTACCAAATCACAATGCAATGAAACCCTTTTCTTTATGTATCATCAAGGTCAGGTTTTCTACTAAAGTAACACAAAATGAACTAAACAATTGTGGATAAATTATATGAACATGTATACTGGTAGAGTTCTGAGGATACATCACTTCTGCACTTTCTGTATTGAAACTACAAATTCCATATAACCATGAGAAGGCTTTGGATCAGCACAAGTGAAAGGTGTTTTCTAAAAGTAAAATTAGTTAAGATGACGTGGCAAAGTCAAGAATGACCACAAAAGAGGCATCCTCACAGACTGCAGGATTGGAATATAAAGGTAACTAAGTGTGTGTGTTGAGGACCCCATGTGGGAAGAGATTTAACAAAGATGCCAGAACATTTAATTAGTTTACGCATACTAGCTTTCTGTTGTTTTTTTAGTGTGGCAATGACTGATTTTATTGATCAAAGTGTATACAAGAAGTTTGCTACTTTTGCAGATTTTACTTTTTCTGTTGTTATTTTAAAAGTAAAAGTTACAACAGTCCGTTTTTATCACTACCATTTTCATGTCAATATTGTGTTCTATAATGCCATACTAATTTGCCAAAGAATGATACATATTTTACTTTAGATTCACTTATTTATATGAAATATAATTGTATAGAAGGTACTATATATAAATATTTGTGTATGTAAAATTAGGTCAAATATAAGATTTTCGCAGTTAAAAATCATCTTCAAAATTTTTTATTTGTTAGCAAATTTGAATGATTGAACTATTTTAAGAGGTGTTTATGTATTAATTTCATTAAAGGATTCTCACTATTGAAGTTTTCATGTATCTTATTAAATATGTTTGAGTCTTCAAACTGTCTTTGATATTTTCATTATCAGAATTCTGTCATTTATGTCATCGAGCATAGCATCTAGAGCATATCACCTTCAGTTTCCTGAAACTGTTTTTTAATTGTTACATCAGAATCTATTGTTTCTAAAACTATTATCCTAAGATGTGAAATTAATTGCAAAAATTTCTTTTTTTCATTTTTAAAACTCCCAAAGTAGAAAAGTTTGGTTAAATGATTCATCTAATTGTGTTTTTATAAGTTATTATGGTCTGGTTAATTTTTGTGTATTAACTTCTTTTAATAATGGAATTTCTTTACACTTTCTTTTGTAAAACAATGTTTAATCTAGTTGTAGAGAACAATTAACTCGATTTTTTGCCTTATTTTAAAGTATTCTGATATGAATTTTCATCAGTACTAATGGTTTATCAATACTTATGGTTTATAAATCCTGCTTGCCCTTTAACAGACAACAAAGGCAGCTCAGAAGCCACTCTACAATAAGGAGTCAGTGATGTGGTCACTTCAGCCAAATGATAGCTCCATTATGCACTTAGGCTTGTTTTTACTATGTAGGAAATGCAACAAATTAAAAAAAAAAAAACTTTGAAGACTTTTCGCAGCAGTCGCTGAGCTCTGTGTGTGCTTTGTAAGTGGCCATGTTTATTGAAATTGCACCTCTGTGCACTGGACTGAGCTCTGTGTGTGCTTTGTAAGTGGCAATGTTTATTGAAATTGCTCCTCTGTGCACTGGACTCAAGGGAGTTCATAGAGTCACATCATCCCATGACCTTCCTCTCTCTTCTATGGTTCTGGTAAAGTAGAATGGCTCTGGAGCACCTTTAGAGTAGCAGATAAAAATTCCCTCGTTTTGGGAGAGATAAAGTTATGTCTGATCACTGGTCAGAGATAAAATGAGGAAAGATGGTGCCTACTTCCTGGAGGGGTCAATTCTACCATGCTATATAGTACAGGGAAATAAATCTGTCATCAGACATTTTATTTTCTGTCTCTAAGTCTACACAACTACTTTCACAAATGGCTTTCTTTCTTCTCCAGAGATGAAATATCGTCGTTTATTTCACTTGATTTTGGTTAGATCTCAGGGCTCAGTGCTCAAAACCATGAGTAAATCACCCCATTCATCTATAGGAAGTCTATCTGTTCCTAGGGCCGTGTCCCTAGACTCCTGGCATTAATTGTCCCTACTTGCCATCTTTAAGTGTGCATGCTTCCTTAAATACTGTCAACAATAGAATTCCATGTAGCATAGCCTAGTATGTGGTTTCTTTCCAAGTCATAAACAAGAGTCACGGGACAGTGACTGTCACCCCAAAGATTGCCAAGCGCCATTCTTGAGATGTTTCCCTAGCAAAAAAGAATGATGTCTAGAAAAAAAGAACACTGTTGCTACTACCCCCAAACCCCAGAGATGTCTCAATCTGCTTCATGACATGGAACATGTCTCCTTTTTCTTTCTTACAAATTGCTGCTATAACTACCTCCTTTAAGACAGTTAAGAATACTGTCTCCCCCAAGTCTGAGCTCTTACCAATAATGTTGAAATACATTTTGTTTTGAAACTTGTGTTTTTCTTCTATAAAATATCTGGACAGTGAAACACTAATATTTGTATGACACAAAGTTAGCACAGACATCATGAAAGATTTGTCTCCAGCACAGCAAAACTCATCCAATATGTAAGCCATCATCTTGCGTCAAATAGGCAAATAATAAATGTATCACAATGATAGCAGACGACCATATTCTTCAAAAGTAGGTCAAGGCTTTGAGTCCAGGAGGCATTTTACTTTATTTGAGATGGGATTAAGCTTTGAATCTGAAGTATTCATCAAAGTTCATGTATTCATGATTTGGTCCCTTGTTGGTGGCTCTCTTAAAAAGTGATTGGATAATGAGGGTGCTGAGGTCATCAGTGGACTAACATGGGTTCAGTCTACTTGGGGGGACAGGAGTCATTAAGAGCCTATCTTCAAAAGGTATATAATGCTCTGGTCTCTTCTTGTTTACTCTCTGCTTCCTGTCCTCTATGAGGTGGTCAGCTATTCCACCATGCCCTTCTAATATGATATTCTGTTTAACACAAGTTCAGAAACAATGGAGTCAGGGGGCCATAAAATCTGAAACCATGAGCTAAAATAAGCATTTCTTCCTTTAAAATGTTTTTGTCCCAGTAACAAAAGCACTGTCTGATGGAAACTTCCTTTCTAAAAGAAACTTCCCCACTCAATGAACATTCTAAACACTAATTTATGTCTCTTTATGGTTTTCATATGTGTATAGAAGGTTTTCTTACCAAACTTTCTAGCTCCACAAAGTGATAAACCATGTATCTTGCCTATCTATAGTGCTCACAGTATTGGGCATGTAACTAAAGACATATAAAATTCATTTAATAAGTTTACTAGATATGTATTCTATGAATATTTAACATAATAAAATGCAAAATATATGCTGAAACTTCTTGTTTCAAAAATGTGAGATACTATATATTTCCTGATGGCTCACTTGTGGAAGTTGGGATTCCTCTCCTGTGTCCCTACTATGTTTCTCACCACTCTTTTTCCTAACAATAATATTAGTTTAATTATAAGAAACTTCTTGTCTATAAACATACACTGGGTGCTCCAACACGGGAAGTAAACCTGGATGTGTTGAATTATTTAAGGCATAGCATGGTACTGCTTTCTAGGGGGAATATGTGTCACACTCTAGGATAACGTCCATTACAGACAATTTCACACTATGCCACACTGTTGAACTCAAACATCATGTGTTGTAAATAGTTTGTATTTGTTGACTTTCTTAACTTCAGTTCTGCTTGTTTTCTCTTTGGAGAGGGGTGAATACTTATAACCTCATTTCCCAGACTCTTTTGTAATTGATCTTGATGAGAATCAAGTATTAAAGACAAAATTAATGGGTAAGCACATAGTAGAAATGTCAATAATTCTAATCAGAAGTCATCATGCTTTGGAGATGACTGGATGTATATGCTTATAGCAGATGAATGTATCACTCCACTGGTTCTTATCTCAAATAATTGTAGTAAATGCAATTCAAAAATTATGTGTCATCAGAAATAGGAGTCAACATTTAAAATAATTTTAACTTAATAATCTTATTTGGATGATAGCATTTGCAAAGTACCAATGACTTAAGGCACTATCTATGCTCTAACAGTTATTTGCGGTAGGGATTAGGGAAGCTTCTTTGCTTCTCTGTGCTGCAGTACAATCATAGGTAATACTTAATATTTAATTTAAGAGATGTGAACGTGGACTCTCCTATGTTGCCCACTTATAGCAATATAATTTTTCACTGTTTCCATGATACTCAGTGTTGATCTAATGAGACCACATATTAAAACTTTGAGGACATAAAATGAAGCATTTCTAGTGGAGATACTAGTTTTCTTTTGGTATGCAGAAGGAGTTGTGAGATTCTCAAGCAGTTATTTAAGCAATTTCCTCAAAAGAGGAAAACAGGACACACTCATTCTAGTGACTGTGAATGACAGAAGATAAATAAACATTTTAAGATTTCTAATTGCAAACCTGCAAATTTGATTATGAAATATTTTTTGTGAAGGTTGCTAACCTTGTCTGTGAGATTAAATACTACCAAGATAACATATTTCCATTGTAAATGGAAAACATGGGAATAAACCTTGGATAATAATATATTCAGTATGTACTGTGCATTTAATAATAGGTTTATCATCTCTTTACATCTACTGTGTTGTCTTCTTAATATAAGAAAGATGTTATCATTTCCTCATGGGGATAAATCCATTTTACAAGCATTTTCTTTAGTTATCAGAATTCTGCAGAACTGAGCAAAGGCAAGATTAAGTGGTGCTATCACCCTGAGATGATTAAAGGCCTAAAGGAAATCATTTGCATCACTTACTAAAAAAATCAAAGTTACGGCTGTATAGTTGGAAAAGGATTCAAGCTTAGGCACTATTTTACAGTGGGCCACCAGAAACCATGCTCTGTCCTAGAGAAGAAAAATTTAGTGTTATTTTAAAAAAGTTAATTAAACCCATTGATGTATGACCAATTTATTAATAAAGAGTGAGCATGTTAGAATGCTGATATTGCAAGGAGATATCTGAGAGAATAGAGGACAGGATTCAAGAAAGTCTTAAGTAGTACCAACACCTGCCCAAAGTTTTTCTCGAATGGCAGTTGTTTTAAATTGTGTATGTAACAAATACATATGTGTACATATTATTTATATCTATAGATAAAAACGTAAGTAGATAGATAGATAATCAATAGATCAATGGTAGATAGATCACTAGAAAGATAGATAGATAGATAGATAGATAGATAGATAGATAGATAGATAGATGTTAGCTATTAATAAATCTAATTGTTCTTTGGCAGAATGGAGGATTAATTCAGTGCCTCATGCATGCATGTTAGGGAAATACTCTTACCACCTGACTACAAACCCATTCATGATGAAATCAGAGTTATACTATTGAAGAACAAATATCAATCAAATGTAATGTAATTTTTTAATTCTTTTTGAAAACAGTGGAATAAAGTTGGATATCAATTATAACAGAGTGCACAAATTCATGGAAACAAACAACACGGCACTAAATAATAACTGGATTAAGGAAGAAATCAAGAAGGGGATTGAAGTGTCTAGAATTGAATAAAAATGAATGTGAAGCAAAAATCATAACAAAATCTATGATATAAAAGCAGTATTAAGAGAAAAGTCTGTAGCACTATGTACACATACTAAAATTTTTGAGAGATCCCAAAATAATAACTTGATGATGTGCCATCTACAGCAAACTCTGTGAGATAAAATGAAGGCAGCCCTAAGGGGAGTTATTGACCCTCTAAGTCATACTAAACAAAATAAAGAGAACAGATCTGCATTGGTAAAATTAGAGATGCAAAGAACACAGCAGAGAGTGAGGACATTTGGAAAATCATTAGGACATGCTTTCAAAATCCATATTTCTTCCCTTCAAACTAGAAAAAGAAAATAAATGGATAGAGCTATAGATATATCTGGACTGTCAGAGTTTTAAAGTAATTTAAGTAGATCCATAACAACCAATGACATAGATACTGTTATGTAAATTTTCCCTACTAAAGAGCTTAGGGCCAAAAAGATGAAGTGCAGAATTATTCAAAGAATGAAAAGCCATGATGATCAAATTAGTGAGTAAAATGGGAAACAGGAATATTTGTCCAAGTTTTTATAAACCTGGTGTCATCCTCGTACCAAAACCAGCCAAGGATGCAACACAACAGAAAGAAAAAACAATACAGGTCATTGGTTCTGACGGACATAAACGCAAGATTCTCTCTGCAAAATACTTACAAACTGAATTCAGAAGCACATAAAATAATTGATATCCATGATCAATTTGACTTCATCCCATAAATGCAGGGATTGTTCAGTTGTTCAGCATATATAACTCAATAAAAGTAATCCAACACAGAAATGGATAGTGAGGGAAACAACCCTTTTTGCCTTAAAAAAACAGACTTTTTTCTACTTGTGATAATTAGCAGGCTATTTTTAATGTCTGTGGATCAGTTCCCTCTTGGTCAGTAGATAATCTGTATTTCTTTTCATAAGACCCTTGAGAGTACAACATACAAACTCTCGGCAAACTGGGGTGCTCTGTCTCTATAATGTAATCTAGAGTTCACAAGAAGCAGCAAAGCCAGGAAGGAAAATGTTGGTGTTACATTATGTGAAATTTTTTTTTTCTTCATAAAAGTTTGGTTCAGACTTATTTCAAGGAGGACAAAATCTAAGATTGGGCAAAATGTAATACAAATGAAGGTATAATAGGATGAAAATTATGTGGTGAAGTATACTCATCCAGTAAGAAGGAAACCAAGAGTAGAAACCTTTGTGAGACCTCTTTACCAACGCTTGGATGCCAGGATAAATGTTTCAACTTAAGAGTCAAATGGCATCATGGATAATGATGGCATTTTCTGTGCAGTGCAGTGAGGTCCACTATTCACTAGTTTTCAGGCTGGCTAATGGACAGCTGACTAGCATCACAAAGCAAACTTTGAACCCAATGAGGAAAGGAAACTTTAATTGTAGTACAAGCTTATTTTTAAAAAAAGGAATATATATATATATGTATATATGCATATATTCTGAATATATATGCATATATATACACAAAAGAATATGTATATTATTTTATATATTCTTTTTAAATAATACTTAAGTATATATATTCTTTATACACATATATATGTGTATATATATATATATATATATATATATATATATTTCTTTTTGGAAAGAAAGGTTTCATGAATCCCAGGTTGGCTGAGAATTTGCAATGTAGTAAAATGATCTTGAAGTTCTAACATTTCAGCTTCCATCTTCCAAATGCTGGGATTATAATTGTGCACCATCGTATCCTTGACTCTATGTATCCTAGGCACACACTGTGCCAACTGAATTACAACCCCACCTTTAAGGTCAGATCTTCTAGATTACTTCATTTTATTATTCCTCACTCTTTCCAAGTCAATTATAATGGTAAACATAACTATTGAAGAGACAAAGTTATTTAGGTTTCATAAATGATTTTGACCTTGCTTGATTTGCAATAACTAAAACTTAAATTGAATGAATTTCTTTCGATTTTTTTTAAGACAAAAAAAAATTGTGGGTTCTACCAACCATAATCTGTTGAGAAACTTATAGTTATGTAAATGAAGTCTTTCCAATAAGACCCCTGTAATTGTGACCAATCATTATTTTCTTTGCTTTTTTTTCCACATCCATTTGATTAAAACCTTTTCTTTATATTCCTTCCATGAGCTTCTGAATCACTTCTCATTTGGAGCTGACCTGGAAGTTGTACTTGTTTAGTTACGTGTAGTATGAAATTGTGTTGTGCTTCTCTTTGTCTAACATCCTCTATCTCCTAAGAAGATGTTGAAATGTGTCCTTAGGGTTTTTTGTTTGTTTGTTTTGTTTTGTTTTGCTTTGTTTTGTTTCAGAATGCGGGCTCCTCTGATTCCATTCCTCTTGGTTAACCCATAATATCCATAGATACATGCATACTGCTTTCTGTATTATTGTCCTGAGCTCTGTATGTGTGCTTGTATAGTGTGTGTCCATGATGCAGAACACCAGCTTCTTAGACATAGAAAAATACTGTTTACCTTTTCACATTTTGCCTTCTTCTGTGCCAGAGACTTATTGCAGAAGTGAGCATTTCATTTATTTTTAACTTAAGAATTCTCTGGAAATCTGAGCAGATGGATCTAAGAGTTAATCTGATCTGTTGATTGACTTATCCATTTTCATGTCACCCACAGACCTCAGAAAGTAGAAGTAAAGAAGTGATAATAATTCTCTCTCCTAGAATTATTCCATCACACTATTAATACCAAGTGACACTTAGTCTTCAATATAGTTTAAGATGGTCTTTTATCCTCACGAACATATTTTCAGACCTCGATAGAAAAAAATATTATCTACAATAAAGACAAGATCTGAGTCTCAGTGTAGTGTTCTCTCTAAATGACTAGGTAATCTTACCTGTCTGTATCAAGCCCTAGCGTTTTTCATCTTATCTTGAAGCCCGAACTATCTCTGTATTTTTTGTATTGTTTCATTTTCTTTTTAAACTGAAAAAAATGAATCTATGTTCATCTTCCAATAAAGTGCTTTAAAGACTGACTTTGTTGGGCCCGGAGGCTCATGCCTGTGACATAAGCACTCCAGAGGCTGAGTCTGGAAGACCATGAATGGAAGAATAGCTGGGGCTTTGATGGAGAAAGACATTGTCTCAAGAAAGCAGACCAACAAGAGCAGACCAGACAACAGGTTGAGAATGCATTCATATTTATGACAAAAAATTGAGGTGTGGTTTCTTCTGTGTTACTGATAACTGGACTCTAGAATCAGTGGATAACTTGATATATATTCTAGAAAAGCAAAGTAAGAGCCATGAATGGTTCTTGTTCCAGTCCATTGTACACAGTAGTTTAAAGGCAGGGTTTCTTTGAGTGCTGGACGTTGGTATATTTGTGAATCTCCCAGTTTGGAGATTCTCTAGGTCTCACGAGCATTTGCAACACAAATATCCTAAGACTGTAGGTTACAAAACATACTTGACTTACTGCAAAATACTGTCCGTTTCAGTATTTTAAGTTAAAATAACGCTGTTTTGTCCTTAGTTGATTTTTGCCTTTACTAAAATATCTGATTAAAACCTATTTAAAAATTGCTACACTTAAATTTTAATTTTATTTTTTTAAATTTTATTTATTTATTTATTACAATTTATTCACTTTAAAAATATCCCCTGTGCAGCTGCCTTCTTCAAATCCTCCCAGTTCTACCCACCCTCCCTCTTCTGTCCCTAGGCCCTTTCTCTAGTACCCTGATAAAGGAGGACCTCCTCCTCTTCTATCTGACCCTAGCTTGTCATAACTTTTCATTTTAATGTATACCCGAAGTGTTTACATTTTTATTCAATGACAAATATAGCCTTTATGAAAATTCTGCTAAAGTAAAGGATACATCTATTCTATTAGAGAGCAAACAATTCATGATTTACAAGTGTGATGTCAGAGAGAGGTTCTAATACTGGATGATAAATACACAGTGAGCCATGGAATACCTCCCAACCCTCCTGTGATCAAAATCAGCTCTGTGCTCTGCATACCCCTAAAATGAAACTATAAACACTCCCTTCCTGGGAGAAGTCTGGGGTCTCATTAATTTTAGGGAGACTTAAGAGTACCAGGAACAAAGAGGACTTCTGAATAGACCCTAGGTACAAGAGAGAATCCTCTTCAGATAGGCTGCCCTTATGCAGAGTCCAGAGCAAGCCAGTTTCTCAAAGAATCACATTAATTCTCTGGGTGCTTCTCTGTATGCTGCAATGCAAATCCTCCCGAGGATTTTATATCAAGTTGCTTTTATCATGCCTGTAATATGGCCCTCCTGGGCTTGCTAGTGGCTCCTCTTCTTTTTATTTTCTTTGATTATTTAATCATTCATGAAAGCCTCTCTCTCTTCTGACACTCTCCAATTCTATAGGCCCTGGTAATTGAAAGATACACTTTTAAAGCATTCAACCAGAGACTCCATAAATTGCATCCACTCTTAAGACAACACCTACTTTAAGGTGATCAGCATGTTTTTCCATTATAAACACAGCTCCTGCTTCCTGCTTGTGAAAGGTCATTTGACTGAAAATGAAACCATATATCTTGTTTGCTTTAATCCTAATTCTTTCTCACTTAAAAACAAATAAACAACAACAACAACAAAACAAAACAGATCTCTGACAATATTCAGGTCTTACCATCAAATCACTGAGCAAACTCTTTAGTTTTTACCAGGAGGTATGGGTATCTAGGCAAGATCACATTTTGAGCATGGATTTCACATTTTATTTGTTTTTACCTTATTTATTTCTGACTGAGCTTCATTGTCTGTAAAGCTCAAACCAATTTTCAGACCTTTGAACTCCCGTTTGAATGTTATGTTGCTTATAAGCATGGACTGTTTCATTCACATTCTTCCGTAGTGCTCACCAGCTTTTCTTAATTTCACCCCCGTCTCCCTCCTTCGGTTGCTCTGGCAATGGCGATGCTGTGAAGAGCTACATGTGGAACCTGGCAGAAGATTCCGTGTGCAAATGCAGCGTGAATTCAGCAGCACATGAGTCACATGTGTGCAAGGGCTGGAAATGTTAGCAAAATTGCACCTGACAATTAGCTGACCATTTTGCCACTACACAGAATTTCAGTGCAAACGTTGGCTATGTGTTTTTCCTTCTCTAGAATGTACCTTGAAAAATGGTCTCTGCCAATAGAGATCAGAGCTTTGCTCTGGTACCTTCTCACACCGAGAATTGTAATCACCTATGTAGAGCTAAATCTGTGCATGCTTCCCAGGGCACAATTCTCAACTTGTGATCAGATTAGATGGAACTGTCACAGAAAAACAGCATGAGCTTGTGACAGATAAAGTCCTCATCCAGTGCATTCCCAGCATTAAACCCTTTACTGAGCAATGTGGGTTATGTGGGAGAATGCAAAGTGATAGAATTTAAAAGGCTACCTAAGGCAAATAATCTGCGTGTTCTTTTCTTTTTTTTTAATTTTCAGAAATCTTGCCATGGCATATATCAGTAAGTATGAAATAGTACTGAAACCTTTTAACTCCTGCACGAGAGCATATGTGTATAAGAGAAAAGAGAGAGATAAATAAAGAGAGAGAAAGAGACCTCTTTCTAGTAAAATGATATTTACAAAGTAACCACAGTGACGAAGATATATGATATTTACTTGGTGTTTATTATAGATCAGATGAGGCATAACTGGTCTAGAATAAATTAGCTAAGGTGCTCACTTAGGAAGCAAAATTTAAGAAAATCTTAAAGAATATTACGGCAATATTTTAAAACAGTATTTGAAAAGTCAATGTGAATACTAATGAACCACAATGAAAAATTATTAAAATATGTAATTCAGTAGTAAGGCACTAATTTGTTTGCATTAATTTTCTAGATTACTATTCAATCTACAGTATAAAGCTGGCACAAATGTGCATTTTCATGGTAAGTGCCTAAGGCTTACAACATGAATATCAAATCACCTGACAACCTGCAGCCCCACCCCTACCCCACAGGTTTGAAAAGAGTAGGGAGATGATCTCAAAACAAACACAGTTCTTGCCCACTCTTGTGCTTCAGGTGCACAAGGATTTAGTTACAATAAAATTCCAGGTGTGGACAAGAGTCTGCCTTTGTGTTGTTGGAATTTTCGGTTGCATCATTAAGGAAAGCACCAGTCTCCCTGATGAAAGGAAGATTTGCTTCTTATCCTGAACTAGTAGCCTCCAATCCCCATTCTTGCAACTCAGTATGCAGGGTTGATAAGGCACTAGCCCCTTCCCTAAGCACAACCAGGAAAAGTAGCCCATATATTGGCTAAGATACCAGGGTTGTTTTTTTGTTTGTTTGTTTGTTTGTTTGTTTTTCCCTTTTCTCCTTGGGAACTTTGGGTTTCTCTATATATGATCTATATGGCTTTATAGCTCCAGAATGGTCGATGGCCTCTGAAAAAGGTGATTGGTTACCTGAATTTTTAGTCTTCTGAAGTGGACCTATGTTTGTTGCTAAAGGCTAACCTTAGGAAGCCTGTCAATTTAGAGAGAGAGAGAAGAGAGAGAGAGATGAAGAAGAAAAGGAAGCATCTTATCTTCATGAAAATACTATATCTATACAAGGTCGCACAGCTCTTTCTTTTAGTAAAACATCAAATCACATTGCTGAAGAAATCAGCTGCTCTCTTCTGTTGATGACAGGTGTTCTTTTATTTACTCATTCAGGCAACATTTGTCTTTGTGTGTCTTTGTGTGTAGCCACCAAATTTACAGTCACAGGACTCAGTGAAGGACAGATGGCGCTGCGATTAAAGCAAAGTCATGCTTTCCACATAGTCACACACACTTTCTCTAAGTTTATGTCATGTGATCTGTTTTCGCTGGCTACCAGATGAAGTTGGCAGTGTATGTAAAACCGAATCAAAGCCAGGCCCCAGAGAGCAGGGCTGCACTACCTTTAGTAGGGTTACATATTAGTGTCCTACTCTCTTTGCCAGACAGTCTTGTCTTACCTGGTTCTGCAAACACACAGCTCCTTCCTGCTTGAGAAATATTCCTGGGGAATTTTCTCCCAGGTTTGGTCACTTTTGAGTCTATGTTTAAATCCACCCAAGGCAGAGAGCTTTCTATGACCACCCTAGGTGAAGCAGATGACTGCCTGCATGGTCATTTTCCTTCTCTCTCATTTTCTTCCTTCCTTATTGCTGCTGACAAATAGTAGCGAGCTCTCAAATTCACAATTTTCCTTAGCTTCCCGTGGTCTCCTCTGACAGAAATTCTAGCAGGGACAGTTTATGTTTTATTTGCTAATATGTCTCTGAACATTTTCAGAGTATCTTGCAAAGAAAAACAGAATAATTATGTGTTGAAATGTGAATTATAATGCTGATAATTACACTAATAAGAGCTTCATTTAACCAGCACTTTACTGTGTGGAGTTGCTCTGTAATTGCTCACAAAGCGGGTAGATGTTCTTCTTTGCAGTTTTAAAACCATAAGGTAATAAATCACCAATACTACGAATTCCAAATAGTACATAAACTCTGCTTTCAACTAACCTGTTGCCTCAGACCTACCGTTATAGTGTGCTATATCGCTGTTGCAGAGATGTTTCTAATCCTATGGATGTTCCCTCCAAGTTTCCTAGTGGGTCTAGGTATCAGTACTTTCATTTGCAAAGGGGTTTTCAATACCAACAAAGGAGAACTTGCAAGAGTCAACCCAAAGCTGCCTATAAGATCTCAGCAAATGGACATTCTCCAGGACTTTAAAGAAGCTGAGGTAAATGGGTTTGTCATTTAAGTGAAGGATTTTTTTTTTTGAGGAAATTGTTGATGAGGTAATTTTCTCTATTTTCAAGGTTTCCCTAAATAAAAGCTTTATGTATGTCTTCTGTGATTTCAGAAACCATGAAGGGGGTACTGTCTGCTTGGAAAACAATTACATCCTTTGAAAAGACGGATCAAATATAGAAGTATTTATTTGACTAGCTAAGAAACAAAGAGTCACACAATGTGTGGACTCCTTAGCAGAATGTATGGGAGCTGGGGGAGACGGCTCATAAGTGGAGTCAACAGAAGTGTAAGAGACCCTTCATGGTGCATGTTTCCTTAAGGCAGTCCTGATGGGACCTGAATAGGCTTAGGGTCAGAAAGGGAAGGAGGACTTCCTCTATCAGTGGACTAAAGAAGAGGGATACTGGAGGAAGTGGGAGGGAGGATGGGGCCTGGAGGAGATGAGGGAGGAAGCTACAACTGGTATACAAATTTAATACATTGTAAATAATAATAATAATAATAATAATAATAATAATAATAATAATAATATACACAATACAAAGTGCTCAGGAAAGAAGCAGTGTTAAACACAACATTGTTCAGAAGAAACAAATGGTGACTTGTGTTTAGACTAGTTAGTGAGAACATTCAGGTTATACTTACATTTCTGATTTCACAAAGAGAAATAGGAAAAAAAAAATCACAGCACTCACCTAATAGCTATCTGTGTATTACTACGAAATGTTTGCATAATATGTAGCATGGTTTGTGGCACGTATGATCTTAATCATGTTTAATGACATGCATGCACCAATTCAGATAAGTTAGAGATATCATAATTTTTCTTTCACTCAAACTCCATTTGTTAATAAGATTCAAGAAAAAAAAGTTAGGGGACTTCAGAAATGCAAACTACATTGTGTTGTTTGAAAACCTATTGCTTCATTGTGCAAGCTATGAGGAGTCCAAAATTACAGGGTACAAAATGCAGATTACAAATAACAGTCAGTCTAAAAACAATGTAGCAATCTAATATAGATAGGTAGATAGATAGATAGATAGATAGATAGATAGATAGATAGATAGATAGATAGATAGGGATAGAGATATATAGACTGACTGAAAGTTAACACCTGGTTGCACATTTTGCATCATTTTGATTCCAAAAAAACTTACCTAACCATTCTATATTCAGTAACTTGAAAATGGGCCACAAATGGTGTATGCGAAGAGCTTACAATCAATGTTTTTGAGGTACATCAAGTTCTTTGGTCCATCCTGACTCATGACTTCAGACAATCAGCTTCATCCCCTGAACCTCACTTTTTTCCGTATAACTTCTATTTTTTAAAAATTTACTTATTTATTTTTATAAATTACAGCTTATTCACTTTGTATCCCAGCTGTAGCCCCTCCCTCAGCCCCTCCTAATACCACCCTCCTTCCTTCATCTCCTTCCATGCCCCTTCCCAAGTCCACTGATAAGGGACTTCTGCCCCTTCCCTTTGATCCTTTGATCAGGTCTCATCAGGACTGGCTGCATTGTCTTCCTCTGCAGCTTGGTAAGGCTGCTCTTCCCTCAGGGAAAGATGATCAAAGAGCCAGCCATTGAATTCATGTCAGAGAGAGTCCCTGTTCACCTTACTAGAGAAACTACTGAGCCGCCATGGACTACATCTGTGCAGGTTTCTAGGTTATTTCCATGCATGGTCCTTTGTTGGAATATCAGTCTCACAAAAGACCCCTGTGCCCAGATAATTCATTTCAGAAGCTCACATTGTGGAGCTCCTGTCCTCTCCTGGCCTTTCCATCTCCCCCTTTTTTAATAGGATTCCCTGCACTTTACCCAAAATTTGGTCGGTTTGCAAGTATTTTATTGAGTATTTTTGCATCAATGTTCATAAGAGAGGTAGTTCTGAAATTCTCTTTTTTTGTTGAGTCTTTGTATGGTTTAGGTATCAAGGTAACTATGGCCTCTTAGAATGAGTTTGGTCATGTTCCTTCTGTTTCTATTTTGTGGAATAATTTGAAGAGAATTACAGTTATTTCTTCCTTGAAGATCTGGTAAAATTCTGGGCTGAAACCATTTGGCCCTGGGCTTTTTTATTTTATTTTATTTTATTTTACTTTATTTTATTTTATTTTTTGGCAGGGAGACTTTTGATGACTGCTTCTATTTTTTCTGTTTTTTTTTTGTTTGTTTGTTTTCTTTTTTTTCATCTTTTGGTAGTATTTTTTATTTTTATTAATTACAGTTTATTCACTTGGTATCCCCCCTGTACCTCCCTCCCTCCCTCCTCTCCATCACACCCTCCCTCTTCCCCATTCTTGTCCCTCTTCCAGTCCACCTAGAAGGGAGGTCTTCCTCCCCTTCCCTCTGATCCTAGTCTATCAGGTCTCATCAGGAAGTGGCTGCATTGTTTTCTTCTGTGATCTGCTAGAGCTGCTCCCCCCTAGGTGATCAAAGACCAGGCTAATTAGTTCATGTCAGAGACAGTCCCTGTTCTCATTACTATGGAGGCCAGCTGGATACTGAACTGCCATAGGCTACCTCTGTGCAGGGGTTCCAGGCCATCTCCATGAGTGATCCTTGGCTGGAGTATCAGTTTCAGAAAAGACCCCTGTGCCCAGATTTTTAAGATCTGTCACTGTCCCTGTGGAGCTCCTGTCCTCACCAGGTCTTACTATCTCCCACTTCTTTCATAAGATTTCCCGTCTTCTGCCCAAAGTTTGGTTATGAGTCTCAACATCTGTCTCGAGACCCTACAGGGTGGAGCCTTTCAGAGGCCCTCTGTGGTAAGCTCCTGTCCTCTTTCCTGTTTTCTCCCTCCTCAGATATCCATCCTCTTTGCCTTTCTGAATGGGGATTGAGCATCTTAGCCAGAGTCATCCTTCCTGATTAGCTTCCTTAGGTGTACATATTTTAGTATGTTTATCCTATATTATATGTCTAGTACCCACTTATGAGTGAGTATATACCCTGTGTGTCTTTCTGCTTCTGGGA
The DNA here is from genome assembly GCF_907164565.1 of Psammomys obesus. NCBI lineage: Eukaryota > Metazoa > Chordata > Mammalia > Rodentia > Muridae > Psammomys > Psammomys obesus. Next base: position 9,506,916 of record NW_026596125.1, on the reverse strand, counting down.
TATCTCACTCAGAATGATCTTTTCCAGTTCCCACCATTTATTAACATCAAAATCAAAGGATCTAACAGCCACTGGTCATTAATCTCTCTCAACATCAATAGACTCAATTCTCCAATAAAAAGACACAGAATAACAGAATGGATGCGTAAAAAAGACCCAGCAATCTGTTGCATACAAGAAACACACCTAAGTCACAAAGATAGACATTACCTGAGGGTAAAGGGCTGGAAGAGAGTTTTCCAAGCAAACGGACCCAAGAAGCAAGTAGGAGTAGCTATTTTCATATCTAATAAAATAGACTTTCAACAAAAATTAATAAAAAGAGATGGGGAAGGAAACGTCATACTCACTAAGGGAAAATTCCACCAGCAAGACATCACAATCCTGAACATCTATGCCCCAAATATAAGGGCACCTACATTTGTAAAAGAAACATTAATAAAACCTAAACCACACATAGATTCCCACACATTAATAGTGGGAGACTTCAACACTCCACTCTCAACAAAGGACAGGTCAACAAAAAACAAATTAAACAAAGAAACAATAACTCTGACAGAGGTCATGAATCAAATGGACCTAACAGACATTATACCTTATACACAAACACAAAAGAATTTACCTTCTTCCCAGCACCTCATAGAACCTTCTCCAAAATAGACCATATGGTTGGTCACAAAGCAAGCCTCAACAAATACAAGAAGATTGAAATAATCCTTTGTATTCTATCTGATCACCATGGACTAAAGCTGAACCTCAACAACAACAGAAATAGCAAAAAGCCTACACACACATGGAAACTGAACAACTTGCTACTAAATGACAGCTGGGTCAGGGAAGAAATAAGGAAAGAAATTAAAGTCTTCCTTTAATTCAATGAAAATGAAGACACAACATACCCAAATTTATGGGACACAAGGAAAGCAGGGCTAAGAGGAATGTTCTTTTTCATTTTAAACTTCTCTTAAGAACATCTTTATGATAGTTAATCATCGTTGTCAACTAGACTGGATTTGAAATCGCCTGGGAATCACAGCTCTGTCTTGTAGAGGTAATATCCACAGAAGTTTAACTGAGGAGTCCCAACTTAAGTATGGAGGCTTCATGCCATGAACTAGGGTCCCAAAATGAACGTAAGGAGAGGAGAAAGAAAACTCATTGCTTTAAGTTACATGTTTCTGCTTCTTAAATACATATGCAGTGTGGCCCACTGCCTTACGCTGTTGCCATCACAGCCTACGTTTACAACGATGGATTCTCTGTCACAACAGACCGGACTCTCAGGTAGTGTACCAGAATAAGGGTTTCATTACCCTTGTTGCTTTGTTGGTTATTTTATTATAGCAACAAAGAAAGAAACTATTCAACCTCTCTCAGGTTTGTTCTTGGTTCACGGAGATGTTTCAGGTCATTTAGTTGGTATAAACATCAGGCTCCAAAAGCACAGCAGTTCTTCCTTCCCCATTGTTTTTACTTTCTTGTCCAGTTGAAGAAGATGCAGGAAACTATTCCTTGTCTCAGTATGTCTGAGGATGTCATCTAGGCTCTGAAAGGCAAATGAGTCCTAGTCATCAAATCAGTTCTGGGCTTCAAAAGCTTACCAGCAAACCGCCTCACTTGGTAGGCAGGACCTTTGTAATGAGGAGGCTTTTATGGTACTCATATTGCTGATGATGATCAAAAAATGCTCTTCTTGGAATTTATTGAAAAGAAAATCCATGACCTTGTAATCTTTAAAAGAAGAGAGAAAGAAACCTTCATGGAATTACGTGATTTTTGTTGTTGGAGTACATTCAGGGATTTCATTTGTTCTGAACTTTGACTTTCAGACTAGTTAACTGCTAATAAGCAAGCATTTCATAAGCTTATTTCCATGCCTTTAACAGCACAGAGGTTTTAAAGAAGACAGTCATATAAAATAAATACAGTAACGTAATATTGACTTTGAGTTTTTGTATGTTGCTATGATCCCCATCTAAAATCCTCACAGCATCTAGAGAGGCATTTTGCCAAAATAAGACCCATCTCACAGTTCCTTTGCCATGGATGGAGTTAAGCTCCCCAAGCTAATACTTCCTGGACTTAACCCCTAATACTACTGTATTTGAAGAAAGAACTTTCAGAAAATAGTTAAGTGATGTCATAACATGGAGATGGTGATCTTGCAGGAGAGCTTGTTAGGAGGCCAGGAATGTATGTGCAAAGAGTGGACACAGTCGGAGGTGGTTGGCAGGCAACAAGGGAAGAGTGTGAGTGCATGTTGGGGTATGTTCAGGGTGGTTGGCTTGAAGCAAGGAGAGAGGCCTCACGTCAAGCAGCCCAGCAGGCACCTTAACTTTGGAAGTGCATCTTCCAAAATGGTGGAAAAAGCATTTCTCTAGCATAAGGTGCCTAATTTTAATAATCTGGTAGGGAAATTTGGAGACTTAAAGGTTTCTAATAACTTCTGAAACCATTCAGAAAATGATGAAGTATTTTAAGTTTTACTCTTCATACAAAATAGTGGATATTAGACAAAATAGTGGGTTTCTTGTGATATTTTCACACACAGAGACAGATGCACACACAGACACACACAAAAAGACACACACAGAGACATGCACACAGACACATACACATACCACTTTGCTGTTACTCATTTTTCCACTACTCTCCTCTCATTGGTCTCCTTTCTTGACAAAAATAATAATTCCATCTGGTTCTATGCCACATGTATTGTTACTATCTCTTCTTCCGTGTGGCTCCTTGTAAAATCTAGATTCTAACCATTGAAACATTAAGCCCTGTACCTAACCAAACTTATCATTGAGTCATATTCTAATTGTATTACATCTATATTAACTTCTCTACATTGTAAAATTAATATGTTTTACATGAAAAGTTTCTCATTTACTGGTAATTTGCAAGACTGGGTCCTCCAAACTCAAGGCTCAGTTCAAATATTTTCTTATCGGAGACATTGTAACTGACTGATTGGTCTAGGACTTTTCCCTTTATTTCTGCACTTGCATCCTTCTGTCTTCCAGCAGTTACTTCTCAGCACTTATCAATGCCAGGCAGTGCCTTTCTTTCTGTGTTTACATGCTTGTTTGTGACCTGGCTGACCACATAGCCCCCAACCTTACAAGATGGTCCTTTTCTCTCTGTCTCTTGAGTAGTGTATTCGCAGATATTGCAACAATCATCTAGGCTAGCATCTTGTCTGGTTCATTGTATGGCTCTTCTCAGTTGAATGAAATCTCCATAAAAGCAAACATGTGGCCATCTTGATGCTGTCTCTCTTTTCAAGGTTTATCGTTACTTGACACATGAGTGGTCATATCGAATACCAAGTGAATAGTTCTCTTCTTCCAGTGTTCTATCCACCTCATTTCCCTTTCCAGCCATGACAATTATATAGGCCATGCTAACAAAAAGCTCTTATCCAATTAAGATAATCATCTCATGAGCCAATTATATTTCCTTTGAAGCTGTGCTTCCTGTATTGGAAGTTTAATCAAAAGGGAAAATATTGAAGTAATCCATACCCTCTTCAGTACCATTCAAATTAAGTTCATCATCAACAGCTTTTAATTTCCCTCCTCCTAAAGGACCTATAAGCTCTTTCAATCTTATAAGAAATTGTGATTATATTGGACATTATTCACTTGAAATGTTTAAAGGTGGCTACTAATAAAGAAAAGATGTTTGAGCCAGTAGTTGTTTGTAGCCAGTGTCTATACTTTCAGCACTCAGGAGGTTGATATAGGAGAATCCTCATGAGCTGGGGTGGGTGACATAGTAGGTTCTGCACAGCCTGGAGCTACATAATGAGACTAAGGATCAAAGCAATTAAAAGATACAAACATTTAAAATATATTTATTGAGTCTATACTTGAGGAGACTGGAAGTCAAATATCAGACAGCCTCATGGCTTGTAAGTCTTGTAAGGGCCTCACAGAGAATGTCACCATGGTATGATGCTTTTTGAGAAACTGACAGAATGCCAAAGAAACTGAAGAAGCTAGGGATTGTATAAACAACTATCATAAAAGAGCTACTTAGGATCCAACCAAAACTATCATATCAAATATCTTTCTTGAGCACCCACTAGGAGTTAAAGTCTGATTGATGTTTGTTGATGCTGCTGTTCTAGAGCTTCCAGGTGTGTTGTTAACTTGCTAGTGTAAGATCTTCTCTAAGTTTTTTTTTTTTTTTCATGCAGGAACTTGGTTCTGTGAATTTGTGTCCTAATGCCAATTTCATTGTGTTCCATAGGTTTGTTTATTCCATGTGTTCATTTTCATTTGCTAGAAACTCTTTTTTTTATCTCCTTCTCCAATGCTGTCGATTTTTTATTGAAATATGTTTGTCCTTAAAAATTGATGAGAACTGATAGACTAAGATCAGAAAGGAGAGGAGAACCTCCCCTATCAGTGGACTTGGGGAGTGGCATGCATGCAAAAAGGGGAGGGAGGTTTTTAATTTTTAAAAAATTAAAAAGATAATGTTGTAAAATAAAAAAAAAAATACACAATCGTAATTGACATCTTTGTATTTTTTTACCATAAACAAGCCACTGTACCCAGGGCTCAGATGCCCTTTGCTTTGCTGGGTTTTTTTTCTTTTTTTTAATTTTTTTATTAATTACACTTTATTCATTTTGTATCCCCCCATAGGCCCCTCCCTCCTCCCCTCCCGATCTCACCCTCCCTCCCCTTTCTGCATGCATGCCACTTCCCAAGTCCACTGATAGGGGAGGTTCTCCTCTCCTTTCTGGTCTTAGTCTATCAGTTCTCATCAAAAGTGGCTGCATTGTCCTCTACTGTGGCCTGGTAAGGCTGCTCTCCCCTCAGGGGGAGGTGATCAAAGAGCAGGCCAATCAGATTATGTCAGAGGCAGTCCCTCTTCCCATTACTATGTAACCCACTTGGACACTGAACTGCCATGGGCTACATCTGTGCAAGGACTATCTCCATGAATAGTCCTTGGTTGGAGTATGACTCTCTGGGAAGTTCCCTGTGCTCAAATTTTCTTGTTCTGTTGCTCTCCTTGTGGAGACCCTGTCCTCCTCTTTAAATTCTTTCTTTACCTATTTTTTTTTCAGTAGAGAGTTGTTCAGTTTTTTTGAGTTTGTATGTTTTGTGTTTTTGTTGTTGGTGATATACAACTTTAATCCATGGTAGTCTGATGGTATTCAGGGAGTTATTTCAAGTTTCTTGTATCTGTTGAGACTTGCTTTGTGTCAGTTTTGGTGAAAGTTCCAAAGAAGAAGGTATATTTTCTTGTGTTTGAGTATTTTGTGTTCTGTAAATATCTGTTATGTTCATTTGGTTTATAATATTTGTTAGCTGCAATAATTCTGTTTAGTTTTTGTCTGAATGACCTGCACATTGGTGATAGGGGGGTATTTAAGTCACCCACTATTAGTGTGTGAAGGACAATATGTGATTTAAGCTGTAGTGGTGTTTCTTTTACTCAGTTGCTACCCTTATGTTTGGGGCTTAGATGTTAAGAATTGAAATGTCACGTTGGTACATTTCTTTCTTCAATGAGTATGTAGTAGCTTTTCCTCTGTCTTGTGATTAGCTTTTGTTTGAAGTCTATTTTTGTTAGATATTAGAATGGCTGCACTAGCTTGTTTCTTATTTCCATTCTGTTGGAATTTCTTTTTTCACTCTTTACCCTGAAATAATGTCTATACTTGATGTTGAGGTGTGTTTCTTGAATTAAGCAGAACAATGGATCCTTTTTTACACCCATTCTGTTATTCTGTGACTTTTTATTGGGGAATTGAGGCCATTTGTATTGAGAGTTAACTGACCAATAATTGTTGATTCTTGTTATTTTGTTGGTGATGGTGGTGATAGAGTATGTGTTGATAAGAAATTGTTTTCTGTGTTTTCGTGGGTGTAGTTAATTTATTTAATTTAGAATTTTCTTCTAGAACTTTCTGTAGAGCTGAATTTGTAGATAGATATTGTTTAAATTTGACTTTATTGTGGAATATCTTATTTTCTCCATCTATGGTTGCTGAAACTTTGCTGATGTGGAGTAGTCTGGTCTGGCATCTGTGGTCACTTAGACTGTATGGAATATCTGTCCAAGCCCTTCTGGCCTTAGTGTATCCATTGAGAAGTAAAATGCAACCTTTTTTATATGTTATTTTTGCTTTTTTCCCTTGAAGCTTCTAATATTTTTCTTTGTTTTGTATTTTTGGTGTTTTGATTTTTATGTGCTGACAGGACTTTTTGTTTTGGTCCAATCCATTTGGTGTTCTGTGTGCTTCTTGTACCTTTATAGGAATCCTCTTCTTTAGGTTAGAAATAAAATTTTCTTCTATGAGCCTGTTGAAAATATTTTCAGAGCCTTTGAGCTGGGATTCTTCTCTTTTTTCTATTTCTATTATTTTTATATTTGGTCTTTTCATAGTGTCACAGATTTCCTGGATGTGTTCTGTTGGAAGTTCTTGAAATTTAATAGTTTTTGACTAGTGTAACCATTCCTTCTATTCCTGAGATTCTTTTTTTTTCCAGCTCTTATATTCTGTTGATGAACTTTGCCTCTACAGTTCCTGTTCAGATTCCTAAAGTTTCATTTTCAGAATCTCTCAGTTTGTGTTTTCTTTATTGACTATATTTATACTTTCAGGTCTCGAACACTTTAATTCATTTCTTTCCATTGTTTGTGTTTTCTTGATTTCTTTAATGCATTTGTTCATTTGCTCTCACTTTTTGTGCTCTCCTGTATTTCTTTAAGGGGTGTACTTTTTCTTATTTAAGAACTCTATCATCTTCATGAAGGCAGTTTTAAGGTCTGTTTCATTTGCTTCAGCTGTGTTATGATATTCAGGACCTGCTACAGTCAGATAGCTGAACTCTAGTGGAGGTATACTGCCCTTGCCGCTAGTGATTTCTCTTCTTATGTTGGTGTCTAGGCATCTGGGAATAGAATGACTATAGTTCTAGGTGCTGATTTCTGGATTTGTGTTTGTTGGGTGGGTGTTTTGTTCGTTGGTTTCTGTTTTCTCTCTCAGATTTTGTAGAGTGTTATGGCTATGTATGGCCTGGTGGAAATTTTTTCTTTGAGCCTGATAAGTTCACTTTTGGCCACTATGAGGTTCCAGATAAAATGTATTTCTGATCAAAATGCAGGCAATATAGTCCGTGTGAGAGATACTTTCCTCTCCCTGTACTAGTTAACCCACATGAATCCTGAGATATCCATGGGCTACATGTATGTAGACTATCTAGGATCAGTCCATGCAGTGTCCTTGGTTGGTGCTTCAGACTCCATAGGCCCCTCTTGGCCCTGGTTAATAGTCTCTGTTGGTCTTCTTATGGAGCTTTTGTAACCTCTAAGTTTATTTAGCCTTCCCCTATCTTTCCCACTAGACTCCCTATGCTTTGCCCAATGTTCGGCTGTAAGTCTCTGACATGGACTATGTTTCACCCAATGTTTGCTTGTGATATCTCTGACATGGGCTATATTTCCTGCATTTTGATCATTTCTCCCTGAAGGGACTGCCTTACCAGGCAAGAGGAGAAGAAGAAGAACTCAGTCCTCATGTGAATAGATAAGCTGGGGTGTATGGGTAGGGGCACTCCCCTGTTCTAAGAAATAGGGGAAGGGGTATATCAGAAAGAGGGTGGGACTGGGAGGAGAAAAGAGAGGGTCCTACAGCCAAGATGTAACTTGAATAAACAAAACAATTAATAAAAATTTAAAAACATTTTTTTGGCTATTGCTAGCTGACACTAGGATTGCAAGCAGGCTTTGGATCTGGAGGGGTACACAGGAGGGAAGAGAGAAGAGTGTTCAACCAGGGTTTACCAGTTTCGTCTCCTTGGAATTGGGAGAGTGAAGAGTGGTCATCCCAGAACGTCTGCTATAGTTCTTGGGATGAGATTGGGGGTTGGATCTACAGACACAGAAAGAAAGGGAAGGTCTGTGAGATCTACAAGATATGTAGGGGCTGAAGAAGGCTACAGCAAGCGTTCTGTTGCAGAACTAGAGATAAGACTGAGGGATTGGATCTGGAGGAGAGAGGGGAATGGTGAAGGTCTTTGGTTAATTTACCTGTTTCCACGGCATTTTTCGCTTTATGACAGTGTTCTTATTTGGGATAGGACATTGTGTCAAAGTGTCAACTACAAGAATCTCCACTCCTTTAGAGGAGTGAAGGGGAAAAAGATTGGAATGCAGGGATTACAAACATAGTAGACGCAGGACAATCCAATGACACTCCATTTCACTTTTGGATGGTGTAAGACACTGACCTAGGGAGCCTCACACCCATAATACACTGCAACCGCTGATAAGAGACAGATATAATGTGCTTAACACCAAACAGAATCTCTACTCACTGCTTTCTTTGTTTAAAGATACATGAGTCTATTACAAACACTTTATCTCTATCTGTTCCTGCAAACTGTTCAGACTCAAGCCCGCTGAGTGATGTCACATAAGGTTACCTGTCATTTTTTATTGTAATTGTTTACTCAGAAAATACTATTCAACTTTCAGGAAGGAATCCTGAGATTAATCTCTTTACTTCATTATGCTAAAACCAGAGCTCTGTTTCAGTATCAGTTGCACGAAGGATGATCAGAATCCACTGGAGTGAAGATTGGTTATAGAGAAGAGTTAAACAGACCTCTTTGAAAAACAGTTTCTCCACTAGTATTCTGCCAATTGTTTCTTCCTGTTGCTTCATTAAAGCAAGCTCAACAACTTGGAATAGCTGTATATTTTCCCCATCAATATCCATTTACTTAAATCCAGTACTTAGCAGAAGATTGTATTAGTATCTATTATATTGTTAGCATTGAATATGTAGTTACTTTCCTCCACCTATTCATAAAAGGAATGGGCTACTTGAATTCAAAGAATTCTCAGCACACAAATGATTTGCCAGTTCATTGAACTATCCCAATAAAAACCAGTTGGTGTAAGTTTAAATGCTCCTTTCTATCTATTCCATTTGACTTATCTCCATTTCCTGAGATCATTGTCCCTATTTTACTTTAAATTTGATTTGATTAAACAGAAGCTCTGCATAAACACACACACACACACACACACACACACACACACACACACACATGTAATTTGCCCTCATGAATGCCAAAAGCAAACAGAAGCAACATTCAACTTTAGTAGGAGAAATAACAACATCTTCCACTTCAGGGGAGCTGGTGAGATGCTGCATAGTTGTGAAAAGAATTGAAAAAAAATCTTTTAAATTCTAACTGCATGGGAAAATATAGTATCTGATCTTTCTGACAATGATCTCTGCTTAGAGGGGCATAGTCTTTTTGTCTTCCCACCCTTAAGAAATAGTTCTTTAGTTTTGGTCTTTTTCCTGTTAAATGGAACATTACAAAATATTACAGCAATACTAAAACCTAATAATAGAATGTTTCTATTTATAAATATGCTATCTTTTTTGGCAGACTTACAGAAACAAACCAGCCTTGATGTTTGGTCTGGCATTCATTTCTACTTACACATTTTTTTTTATTCAAGCTAGTGTCTGATAACAGTCAGTATCACTTATTAAAATAGATGACAAGAGTCTTAAGAGACTTGCATCATCTATGTTTATAAAAGAAAACAGAAAATGCAAATAGAGAAAAAATTCTAATATTTATACCACGATATGCAATGGCTTGCTCATTTAAATGCATGGAAAATCGGCTAAAGCTAGCAACTAAATTATCTATTGTTTTCCTGATCATTTACTTTCCCCCAAATAACAATTTTATTATTTATGTTAAAATTTTAATAAGAAAAATGAAAGTTCAGCACTCTCTCATTTCTATAATCTTCTCTTCAATGTTCTCTGTGGTATTTGGCATATTTTCCCCAGGAAATGAGAATAGATTTTAAATGAGTTTGATCTTATGTATTAACCTGAGACTACTGAAAACTTGTGTAGTAGGATATGTAATAGTTTGTGTTAAGATAGTTAGAAAGGTAAATAAAAGGCATTAGCCCTTCTCTAGTGTACCCATTTTTGAATAATTGAAAAACAATTTTTAATTTCACACTTAGAATGTGTTTTTCTCCTGGTGTGTTTCACTCTTTTAAAATAAGTGAATATTTTAATTTTAATATAGTGGAATATTTATTTTTATTACAAACATGTCTCTGCTTTACTCATTTGCTGCTTATCTTGATAGTTCTTTCTTGCCTTCATCATTAAAAACAGTAGCCCCCTGGCAATATTTCTAGAAAACAGCAGCAAGCTATATTGCTTGATTCTTAGAATTGTAGTTTAGCTTCTGGGCAAGTGTTTAGGTATTATTTGCTTATGAGTTTATTTGTTTTCATAATCATTGTTGTGCTTATCAAAAAACAGTACATTTCCCTTTTGGTTTCTCTAATATATAATGTTTATTTGAGATTGTCAGTGTAATACTTCTCTAGGCATGGAAAGACCCAATGGAAAGAAACAGTATCTGAAAAACAATGGGCGGTCATGAGTTTATTGTTTTAATTTTATTTATGTATTATTCATTACAATTTATTCACTTTGTATCCCAGTTGTAGGCCCTTCACTGATCACCTCCCAGTCCCACCTTTCCTCTCTTTTCTCCCTCTATGCCTCTCTCTAGTCAACTGATAGGGAAGTCCTCCTCCCCTACTATCTGACCCAAGCATATCAGGTCTCATCATTATGGTTGTCAACAGACAATCAGGCATAGAGCTGAAGCAAAAACATCTGCTCTACAAGCAGAGGGCAGGGAGACAGAGCATCAGCTGGGCAAACGATTCTGAAACCTTAAACCCCCCACCCCCAGCCCCCACCCCCCACAACTGTACTAACTCTATTAGGGACAAAGGAGAAGTACATGTCTCACTCAATTGTATGAGATAAAAATGGTGAACTGAAATTGGAAGCCATTAGTGGACTCCAGTGCCAGTCGTAATAAGAAGCCCACAAAGGGTACTATTGTGCCAGTTCGTCTTCTGATGGAATGGAATTGCCTAGATAACAGGTTATTTTCATTGTGTTTAGCCAAAGATGCCACAGAGGTTCAAGGTGCATTTGAAATACTTCCACAGCTGATAAAATAAAAGTAGCCTCAAGAGAGTATAGAGAGTGGCCACTTATGTGAAGAGTATGCTTCATTTCTTGCTTCTTCACTGATGTTATTTGAAAATTTTCAAACCATGCCTATCAATTTAATTTTCAAATTAATTACTGATTCAGATTCTAACATTTTTTTTTCTAGGTTAAAATAAAATTTACCTCTTTTTAAGGGAGATCACAGTGGGCAAAAAGTAAAAACAAACCAGCATTAAGATGAGAAAAGGCACGGGAGATCTTTCTGTCTTCGGATATCTTCTTCAATTTCTTTCTCAGAGACTTGAAGTGTTTTTGAAACAGGTCTTTTACTTCTTCTTTAGAGTCACAGCAATGGTATTATGGTATTAGTGGCTATTGTGAAAGCTGTTGTTTCCCTAATTTTTTTCTCAGCCCTTTTGTCTTTGGTATACAGGAGGGCTTCTGAATTTTTTGAGTTAATTTTTTATCCAGCTACTTTGCTGAAGGTGTTTATCAGCTGAAGGAATTCTCTGATTGAAATTTTGGGGTTGCTCATGTAGACTATCATATCATCTGCAAATAGTGATAATTTGACTTCTTCCTTTCCGATTTGTATCTCTTTGATTTCCTTTAGTTGTCTTATTGCTCTAGCTAGGACTTCAAGTACTATGTTGAAGAGATATGGAGAGAGTGGACAGCCTTGCCTTGTCCCAGAGTTCAGTGGGATTGATTTAAATTTCTCTCCATTGAGTTTGATGTTGGCAATAGGCTTGCTATATATTGTCTTTACTATGTTTAGGTATGTGCCTTGTATCCCTGATCTCTCAAGACTTTAAACATGAATGAGTGCTGGATTTTGTCAAATGCTTTTTTGGCATCTTAGAAGATGATCATGTGGTTTTTCTCCTTTAGTTTATTTATATGATGGATTACATTGATGGATTTCCATATAATGAACCACCCCTGCATGCCTGCGATGAATCCTATTTGGTCATGGTGGATGATGTCTTTTATGTGTTCTTGGATTCAATTTGCCAGTATTTTATTGAATATTTTTGCATCAATGTTCATAAGAGAGATAGGTCTGAAGTTCTCAGAAGATGGAAACATCTCCTGTATTCATGGATTGGTAAGATTAACATATTGAAAATAGCCATCCTGTCAAAAGCAATCTACAGATTCAATGCAATTCCCATTAAAATACCAACACAATTCTTTACAAAATTTGAAAGAAAAATTCTCAACTTCATATGGAAAAACAAAACAAACAAACAAACAAACAAACAAAAAAACCAGAATTTCCAAAACAATTCTGTACAACAACAAATCATCTGGAGGTATCTCCATCCCTGATCTCAAATTGTACTACAGAGCAATAGTAATAAAAAAAAAAACCACATGGTGCTGGCATAGAAACAAAATCAATGGAATCGAATTGAAGACCTAGAAATAAACCCACACACCTATGGATAATTGATTTTTGACAAAGAAGCCAAAACCATTCAATGGATAAAAAGGCAGCATCTTCAACAAATGGTGCTGGTCCAACTGGATGTCTACATGCAGAAAAATGAAAATAGATCCATCATATTTACATCCCTGCACAAAACTAAAGGCCAAGTGGATCAGAGACCTCAACATAAAACCAGACACACTAAATCAGTTAGAATAAAAAGGGACGAAAAGCCTTGAACTCATTGGTACAGGAGATGACTTCCTGAACAGAACACCAACAGCATAGGCCCTAAGATCAACAATCAATAAATGGGACCTCATGAAACAGAAAAGTTTTTGTAAAGCAAAGAACACTGTCATCAGAGCAAAATGACAGCCTACAGGCTGAGAAAGGATTTTCACCAACCCTATATCAAACAGAAGGCTAATATCCAGAATATATAAAGAACTAAAGAATTTAAAAAGCAACAAATCAAGCAATGAAATTAAAAAATGGAATACAAAGCTAAACAGAGAATTCTCTGTAGAGGAATATCTAATGGCAGAGAAACACTTAAAGAAATGTTCAACATCCTTAGTCATCAGGGAGATGCAAATCAAAATGACCCTGAGATTTCACCTTACACCCATCAGAATGGCTAATATCAAAAAATCAAGTGACAATTCATGCTGGAGAGGATGTGGCGAAAGGGGAACTCTCCTCCATTGCTGGTGGGAATGTAAACTGGTACAACCACTTTGGAAATCAATTTGGTGCTTTCTCAGGCAACTAGAAATAGTGTTTCCTCAAGATCCAACTATACTATTCCTACAAAAATCTGAACACCTAAAGAACGCGAGCTAGAAGGAGGAGCCTGGGTAAGATGATCAATCCTCAAGAAAGGCAAATGAGATGGACTTTGGAAGAAGGAGAAACAGGAAACAGGACAGGATCCTTCCATGGAAGGCCTCTGAAAGACTCTAACCAGCATTGTATAAAAGCAGATAATGAGACTTATAAACAAACTTTGGGCAGAGTACAGGGAATCTTAGGAAAGAAGGAGGAGATAGAAAGACCTGGAGAGGACAGGAACTCCACAAAAAGAGCAAAAGAACCAAGAAAACAGGGCACAGGGGTCTTTTCTGAGACAGATACTCCAACCAAGGACCATTCATGGATATAACCTACAACCCCTGCTCAGATGTAGCCCATGGCAGCTCAGTATCCAAGTGGGTACCCTAGTAAGGGGAACAGGGACTGTCTATGACATGAACTCAGTGGCTAGCTCTTTGATTGTCTCCCCTGGATGGGGGAGCAGCCTTGCCAGGCCACAGAGGAGGACAATGCAGCCAGTTTGGATGAGATCGGTTAAGCTAGGGTCAGATGAAAGGAGAGGAGGACCTCCCCTATCTGTTGACTTGGAGAGAGATATAGGAGGAGATGAGGGAAGAAGGTAGGATTGGGAGGGGAGTAGGAAAGGGACTACAGCTGGGAAACAAAGTGAAAAAGCTGTAATTAATATAAAAAATAAAAATTAAAAAAAGATGAGAAAAAGCCTCATTCTATGGTTAGTTTCTAAATCTCAAAATCTCCATTATTAAAAGATGACATCCTGGCATTACTATAAGCAATAGTTCAAGGAAGCTTTTTGAGGCTGAATCTTAAAACTAAACCCCTATTTTCTTATCAGAATCCTAGCCATAGCTATATGAGTTGCTACAGTTTGAATGGTTAGTCTGCTGCAATGTCTGTTTTCTATTGCAGATTCCAGTTTTCCAAATGCACCAGTATTTCCACCTGTCTGGCTTCAGACTACTGGCAAAACCTGTCTAGATGCTTTTATCAGGGTTTATAAAACTGACAGAGTGTACCCAAAATCCATGTCAGTTAGCGGCAGAGTTGGAGAAGAAAGCACTTTGCCATGCACACTTGTTGTTGACAGAATTCATTTGCTTGAAAGTGAAGGACATGTCTCCCTGGCGCCTTGCTGAATGCTTGTGAGAAGGTTCCTTAGATTCCTGGAGGCCAATTGTACATCTTTGTCATATGACACTTCCAGTTGGCTCTTTTAAACTTATTGGCATAATTTTCTAAGACAATCATGGGATAAGAATCGAATCTAATAGAGGTGTTTCTGAACAAATCGCCAGGATCTTTGAAACTTCATTGATTACATAATAGTTTTTAAAAAAATACATTCTCAACCTATTATTATCTTCACATGAGAAAGTTTTGCATGCCCCTGGGTACATAGGAACATAAAATGAGTATGCAAAAAATATACTAATGATAAGTTATAAAGAAATTTATTTAAAAATAATCATTCGGTAAACATACAATTTTTTCATTCATCAAAACGAAAGCAAATGCATACACAATGGAATGGATGTGCTCATTTATTTTTACATAAATAATTAAATCTAGCGATATTGCAGGATATAGAGCATTTTCAATGTTTTTCAAGTTCACTGCTGTTTTGATTTTATAACTGCCAATGGTGAGAATACCACATCACACAAACACATAGTACAAGATGGAAGCACCATTTTAAAAAAAATCAACATCAAGGTTTATTTTATATTTTTTATACAGCAAGTCATCAATTCAAATAGCCAATTTCAAAACTCCAACATTGTAACCCAGTATCATACAGAGATGTGAAAATTGCATGCTTAAACACTGAGAGGTAATAATATGAAGATATTAGAACCTTTGTTTTCTACAGGTAAAGTATTGTGTTTCTACACCGCAGGAAACTTTGTATATGAAGTGAAAGCACTGTGACCCAGGACATGCTTGACCCTGAGCTGAGGTGTTTCAGGCAGCGTGTGGTAGGACTGTGGAATATGGGAGGGACTCGGGGAAAGTGGGATGATTTTTGGTTCCAAGGTGGTTTTCTCTCATGGCCACACAGAACATTCATTGAGTCTTTGAGTTCTTGTTTTATGGTTTCCAAGAATGAAATGCATTGACAAAGGAAAGATGAGTGTAGGAAGGCTTTCGTTATAGATTATTCCTAGGCGAGAGCTTAGGTGAAAGAAGGCAGACCTACAGAGAAGTTATCTAAGAATTACATACCTAATAAGGAGGAGAGTTTCACTGAACTTACAGAAGAAGCTAGAGTGAGGTATAGGGACAGGGAGTGGGCTGCTCAGTCCATTCAGCTCAGGTACTTGGGATCCAGTTGTCTTCTTTTCTGCATTCACATATAGGATGCTCATTTGAGGAAGAGAGATAAGGAGAGAATAGACCTCCCTTTTGGCATGCCTGGCCTTTGGCCATAACAGAACCAAGAACATTTTGGCTTAAATATTCTCAGTGTCTCTGTCTATCAGCTAGAACAGACTGCTGTCAGGGTCAGGGACGTTCCAGATTTTAGCAAAGTAAAAACCATTTACTTTCAGGTACTGTACCTTAAAAATGGCCTGACCAGTTTCCACCTCCCGTTTCCGTCACGGGAATTCACAGAGCACTGTGTGTTCAGAGCCAAGGCTTCAGAGAAGCCAATGCAAAATAGGACTGCATTGCCAGGAATAACGATTTGTTACACTTTGACATTGAGTTAACTTCTGAGTTTCTGAGTGTTCAAAAACCTTCAACAAACTTTATTTTATGTTTTTGTGTGTGTGTGTGATTCCCTCAAGTCCAAGGTCTCAACTACACTGAGGGTGTGGGATCTCTGTAAGTCATAGATAAAGGAGACAACAAAGAGGCCACACTAAAATCCATCTTGTCCTACAAGACAGATTCAAGATTGCTCTAAAGACTAATAATATAGTTTCAAACATCCTGTGTCCTTCAAAGGTCCAAAGCCCAGGCTTTTCTGGGAGGCAACCTTTAGCCATAAGCAGTGAGTACATCCTTGGAGCTTTTCACTTCCTTCATTCTAAGGCATTAGAGTGCCATTAAACTCATATTAAACATTAAAAATAATTTATGGACATAATTATTATTCATAGTATCTAGACTTCAGGCACAGTTTAGAGTCAGGGAGTCAGTCTTTGTAGTATTACAGAATTCTCTCTCTGCCTCTACTTTGTTTCATTCTGAAATTCAGCTGTAATTTAATTTTCTAACTATAGATAGATTTCCTTTTTTTTATTTATCTATGTGAGAAAAAAAATGGTTGGCCTTAAAGAAGGGCTGTGAAGAAGTGACTATTGATGTATATTGGGCAAGAAATGAACAAGGTTACATAACGTTAAGGGATAGAATATTAGGACATGGATATGGCTCCTTTAATTATATTGTGGAATAATGCAAACAAAAGAAAAAAAAAACTACTAGGGAAGTAGTGGGTGGTAGACATTTGGCATTTTCCTTGCCTGATTTGATTCCCAGACTCAGTTACCCCTGTCCCACTGATTTTCATTGTATACATTTTTCTTGTACTTTAAGTTCCAACAGAAAGAATTTCTTAACATTATACTGTTTATACTTAAGACCACCCTCACTTTAACTTTATTTTATTTGAACTGAGGTAATGCAGTGATCCTTTGGGTTCTTCTGTGCAGGCTGTTTATGAAAAAAATATTCCTAGGATGTGCATAAAACACTAGATGAAAGACACAGGCATTGTTATGTTTGAAAGAAAGTTGTCTGAAAGTAGGTCTGTTGTAATTCTGTGGCCTTTGAAACTCTGTGATGTATAATATTGTTGCTCATTGATATTTGCAATCTACTTGAGTGAGTCATGTTTCTGGCCATGGAGAGCTAGCGGTGCACTTTTGCTTCCTTTCTCCAGCTTTTTAAGTGTAAACATTGAATAGAATATTCATATAACTAGCCCATAAAAGTGAATGTTGTCAGTGTCAGAATAATATGCTGTAAAATTGACAATAAAAATAGCAGTCTTCTGGTTGCGCAAGTGGTATCTACCTTGTTTTATTATCCCTAAAAGAATTGATTTTATATGTCCTAATTTCTATTAGTGTGTTGTTTTCATTATTCTTAGCTTGGGAACTTCACATAAGGTGTTTGTTATGCCTCTCTGCTGTGTTTGCACATCTTCCCAGACAATAAACAGGAAGTTGTCTGTATATTTAAGTCAGTTTACAGAGAACTCCACCTGTACTTTGTAGCATTTGTAGCTGTAACCTGACCCCGTATCTTTCCACACTCACCAGGAGGTTTCGAGACACTCCATTCCCTGGGGTAGAAGACCATCATAAAATCATTAACGAAGACAAGCTATTTCAGGTTGTCAGAGAGGCCACAAGCATAAGTCATTGATGTATTCCAGGAGAATTCATTGCACCGAGTATTGCTTGTGCACCATTTCAAAGCTTCTTTGGGAGATTTCAGGGGTTAAATTCAAGGTGTGTGCTGTACCATAAAATATGCCCCAACTAGAAAGGCTTCTTGATGTCACCTGGGTTTCATTTTGATGGAAGCTCCAGTGTTGTATATGAACTCTGAGCAGCCTCACTTTGGCTGAACTCACACTAGCTTTCCCCAGATTCCACCTGGCAGAATTGCTTCTCCACACACCCCGGGGAACTCCTACTAACTATGTTGGCTCTTTAATGTTGACATAAGACATTGGGTCCTATAGCCTGAAACTTACTGATCATATTTTTGAGGCCTACTTCTTGTTTCAAGTCTGTTTCTCTCATTAAGGCTCCTGGAGATGACACTCCTATTTTTGGAGTAAGTAGTATTAAAGAGTTGATACAAAAAAGAAATTTGGAGCTATCTTGACAGTACACATTCTCTTTCTGGAGGGAAGTAGAGTGATGTTATCCCCTGGGGATTTCAGTTGAAGATCTCAAAAATGAAATATAAATGCAAGGTGAGGCTCTGAATATACAATGCTGAGTGTTTGAATGGAATAAAAAATGATAGCTATTTTATAGTTTATTGAAGTTTTTGAAATAAGGACAAAAATGTATGCATGATGCATCTATTGATGCAGATTAAAGAGCTGCAGAGTATATGGAGCATCTGTTTGGAGACTCATCTGAAGCAGCAGCATGGGAAGCAGAATGTGGACCCATAAGATGATCCCTGTGTATGAAGTCACACCTGCAGAAAATCAACTGCCTGTGCAGCACCACCACTTCGATCAAACTGAGCCCTTTCAGTTGAGAAAGGATAAACATTCTTTCTCACAGCAACTGATTCCAAGTACTGGCATGGATTTTTGATTACCGCCTTCATGGATTCTAAGTTAGCTATGTAAGAATTGTAACATGCTCATTCTTTGTCTTGATATTGCACATCATTATTTCAGGAAGCATATTGTTCTACAGCAAAATGCCTATGTGTAATCATTATTTTGAGAAGCACACATTTTGGGCTGTGTATGCAAAACAGTAGACACAGTGCAGTGTTGAGGTTCAGCTAGGTAGAGGCTTGACACGAAGCCGTAAGGGAATAAGCAACTGATCACCAAGATACAGTCAGTTTACTGAATCAACAGTGTCCAACAGCAAGTAACACAAGTGTGAAAATAAGGCGTAGATGGTCCAGTTTCTTCACCTTTATAGACTTGCCACTATCATTTGTTCTTAATGTTCCATGACATTTGCCAAGGAAGCAGTCACATATCATAGAGAGAAATTACTTTTCATAAGTACAAATAATGAGATGGTGGTTATTATTTATTTAGGGTAGAAGTTAGGCTGAAGCATTTTAAACCATGAAGGTGAGAAATCAAAGAAGATACATATAACTTTTGTGGTTGCTTTGAGTTTTTAAACCACCACATCTGATATGCATGAATAAAGACTTATAAAAATGGACTCCAAAAAGGTAACGCAGTTAAGGGTGGATATGTGTTAGGAGTAAATAAACGCATGGGTCACATCATCAGGTAACCCACTCAGATCAGCTGAAATGGTGACCAGGGGAATCGGGATAATCTGATAGAAGCCAGAAACGATGTGTGAAATTCAACCTCAGGATAAGCCTCATTTCAAACATGAAAAGCACAGGTAAAACTTCATGCTTACCATAAATGGAAACTTCAAGAATGGAAAACAGAGTTATTAGTAGAATGCAAGCATGGCATTGAATGGGCCCTGGCTTCAGCCCCCAGTGCTCCGGCACCCCAAGGTAGACATTTCATATTGTGTATCATGAAATATAGTCGGTCTTATCTGGCCTCTGGTATCTACTTTCAAAGCTTACGTACATTTTATTTTTCAGTTATTCATGGCTTCTTATTACTGGTTTTAAGATAAACAACAGATATGTATCTTGAGAAGGAGAATGAAATGGGAAGTTTGAAACCTGAGAAAGTTTTTAAGTGCTAAAAAGACTGTAAATCCTTCAAACCATTTGTGTTTCCTGAATATTTCCAAGTGAAAGTACTGAAGTTAAGAGTGAGTGAGATCATGTCGTAACATCTCAGCTTCAGTGTAGATAACACAGGAAATAAAATAAAATGTAATAAAACACTACTACCATCTTCAGAAACATTTTACATTGCGAAGACTTACCCTTGCCAAAGACAAGTTCCTGATAGAGTACTTCAAAGAGTAGATGAAGTGGTTTTCAAGCTTCCTAATGCTATGACCTTTTAATAAAGTTTCTAATGTTTTGGTGGACTCTGGCCATAAAATTATTTTGTTGCTACTTCATGACTGTAATTTTGCTACTGTTGTGAATCATAATGTAAATATCTGAGATGCGACTTCTAAGGGGAGAAAACCCACAGGCTAAAAACCTCTGGAGTAGAGTTAATGAGTGACAGGGTAGATGTGGGTAAAATGTGACATTCACAATCTCTTTTATGCTGGTTCTCAATGACTTGAGAGTTCCAAATATATATACTTGTTTTCTAAATGTATTTAGCACCTATCTATTTTGATCTATCCCCTAATTCCATTTGGGTACCATTTTTAGTCATCTTGGTAAATATGTGGCTGCCTGATTCCCATATTTAATCTGTTCTATGATGTATCAGGTGCATAGAAAACAAGAAAAACAAAGTTCTCCAGTAATTCCTAAGATGATAATTGGGTGATGATTAACTCTCGGGTTCAAAAATACATAGAGTTCACGTAAAGCAAGCTGGCTTTAGGAAAAAGATTTTTATCAGTGTAAAGAAGAAGGTGGCTGTTGTTTTTTAGGGGAAAAGTAGGAGGAAAAACTCCCTAATTAGTAAAGGTGGAAACGAACTTGATAGAGTTTATGGGTAGCACAAACTTTATCTGATAGGTTTTAATTATATATTTTATACATGTGATACTCATTTTTCTACATATACCTGAGCAAGTCAGATAGCATTTCCAAATTTAAATACTTTCACTCTAAATTAAAAGATAATGCCTAATGTATTTAGAATTTATTTGAATACTACATTTTTCATACTTGAGTCCAGGGTGAATTTATCAAATCAAATTATCAACTCAGTAAAAGCAACATATAACTGCATAGAATTCTGTATAAACAGTGCTCTCATTAAACCATATATGCCTGATCCCTTGCTTGCATCTTGTCAATACCTGAAGTGAAATTTATTCCTTCCCATCAACATTTGAGAATGTCTTTTGCTATACTCTCAACCATCAGGTTTATTCTGGAATGGAAATAATTTCATTTATCCTTGGGGATAAGCAGCCTGCTTCTGTCATTGTTCTGTGTTCCTTATCCTGAAAAAATAAGACATTCTTCTTCATGGCTCATTAGAATCTACTCTGGTGTACAGCACCATTAGTTTTTTTTTTTTTTTTTTATCGTAAAACTTGCCCAAAATTCTTTTGTAAAACTCTTGTAAGTACTCTTGAAGGTCTGTGAGGAAATGTCTCATCAAAATGATTTGATTCTCTTTAGAACCACAGTTTTGAGTATGCATCAACTTTGCTGTAGATGCTACTCAAGACAGCGGAAACCACAAGTGCTGTTTGTTTGATTAGACCAGAGAGAGATCTGAGGAATGTGGTAGATGATAAGAATCCCTTGTTGACCTGCAGTGGCTTCAGTGATGGGTTAACTTCTCTAGGTGTTATCTCAGTCTACAGCAATAGGCGGATCAGAGGGAAAGGGGGCAAGATGACAGCAGCAGGAACTGTGAGCAGCGTGGAAAATTGTCTGAGTTCTCCAGCGGAACTGGAGACTTGAATATTTGCCCATTCAGTTAAGCATAGTTCTGATTAGTTTGAAATTGAAATTATTTCAAAACTAATATTTTAAGAATGGCTTAGAAGAAAAATGATGATGACTTTTCCCTTTCATTTGCAAATACGTCCTTGGGATTAGTAGGAGGTTTGCATAAAATAACTGCTTCTTTCGCATCTGATTCTGCAAAGACAAAATTGCTGGGTGTTTGGGAAACTTCATCAAAATAATTACAACTCTTTGTCAATCATTGGGCTTTTTTAGATATTCAGAAACAATTGTAGAGACTACCTTAATTTTCTTGGATATATTCTTCTACCTTGCTTTTCCTATGATACATTTGAGGTAAAATTCTCACCTGAAAAATACAAATAAATTGTTATTTCAAATGGTAATAATATTAGCATCTACTGTCATGAGCTAATTGGTAGATTATGTATGCATATATATATATATATATATATATATATATATATATATATATACAGCTTTAATTTTAATGATAAGCTGGAACCTCATTTCTTTAAAAAATGTTATCCATTTTCTTGTTTTTAAAGTAAAATACATGGTTAGTAAAAGTTACAAGTTTATTTCACAGTCCGGAGTGGGTCAACCATCATTCCTTATTAAGAAAGCTTTTGGTTCTGTTAGACAGCATCTAGAGCTGTACAGTTACTTAGAGAGGGGGCAAAATCTCTCTTCATGGCTTGCGTTGGTTGAGGAGATAAGCTCTCTGTATTTCACCCACAGAGCAGCAGGTTTTTTTTTTTTTTTTTTTTTTGCTTTATTTTGGTTGTTTTGAGTTCTTTTATTTTTATTTTTATTAATTACAGTTTATTCACTTTGTATCCCCCCTGTACCTCCCTCCCTCCTCCCCTCCCAATCCCACTCTCCCTCTTCCCCACCTGTGCCCCTCCCCCAGTCCACTGATAGGAGAGGTCCTCCTCCCCTTCCCTCTGATCCTAGTCTATCAGGTCTCATCAGGAAGTGGCTGCATTTTCTTCCTCTGTGGCCTGGTAAGGCTGCTCCCCACTCAGGGGGAGTTGATCAAAGAGCAGGCTAATCAGTTCATGTCAGAGACAGTCCCTGCCCCCATTACTGTGGAACCCACTTGGATACTGAACTGCCATAGGCTACCTCTGTGCAGGGTTCCAGGGCATCTCCATGAGTGATCCTTGGCATATCAGTCTCAGAAAAGACCCCCGTGCCCAGACTTTTTGGATCTGTTGCTCTCCTTGTGGACCTCCTGTCCTCTCCAGGTCTTACAATCTCCCACTTCTTTCATAAGATTCCCTGCACTCTCCCCAAAGTTTGGCTATGAGTCTCAGCATCTGCCTTGATACTCTGCAGGGTAGAGCCTTTCAGAGGTCCTCTGTGGTAGGCTCTTGTCCTGTTTCCTGTTTGAGTTCATTTTTTGAGACGTGGTTTCATGCAGCCCAGACTGGCCCCAGTCTTTCTGTGACTATGATGTTTAAGCTGGCCTTGAGCACTTTTTAATTTTTCTAGGCCAGTGTCCCAAGAGAATAGAATGCAAGCATACTCCTACAGTTCAGCTCAGAGGTAGTGTTTAATTTTATAATTATTATTTCTAATTGACAAAAAAGCCAGCTGCTGACTATCTTGCAGATATTTTGGAGTTTCTTGAACTCCCAGGTAAAATCATGTACATGTTTTGAAACTTAAACAAACATACTTAAAAATTAGTTTTAGGTTGCAAAGAAAAAGAAATTTGGAACTTTAAGTTTAATACACTGGAATTAAGTTACTAGTTAGGTCTCATAACATAAATTACTTTTCCTTGCTTGTCATCACCTCAGTCTGGGTGATATGTCAGTACTTTTTCTGTGAACTTAGATTCCCACCACTGAATTCACACAAAAGTAAAAAACTTAAGAAGACACTATTCTTGCTGTCTGATTAATAACTTACCTATGTTGTTTGTAAAGCTTTCTCACTACTAAAGCCTTAGTCTCGGTTAGATCAACCTATCCATTTCATTGTATTATTTTGAGAGGGAATGAGGGAGGGGCTACAGCTGGGATACAAAATGAATAAACTGCAATTAATATAAAAACTAAAAATTTAATTAAAAAAGAAATAGGCCTAGAAAGCTAAAGTTATCTACGTAAGATACTGAGGTGTTCTTTGAGTCATTTAAATTTAGTATAGTGCATAACACACTAAGACAATATCCTTCTTTGTTTGACTCTACTAATATTTTGAAGTGATAAACAAAATCTAATTCATCAAAGAAAAAGATGCTGGTAACAATAACTGTTATCCTTAACATTCGTGTCTGGGATGTGATCATAGAAGTAAGAGAGAACACTACGGTAGCATTAAAGCAAGGAGCAGGGCAGGATGGAATTCTCCTTCCTGCCTGGCACCATCTACCAGTAGTGTTTCCTCTAATCCTCTCTAGGTCGTACCCCTTCCAATGTAATTTCTTTTTGAAATGTTTTATTATTTATCAGGAGCATCTTAATGTAGCTCCCATTGCTCTCTCCAGCCAGAGGCCTGAAACCTCTAAATTAGATCCCTGAAATGATGCCACCAAGCTGAACCCATTTAATTTTGTCTGGTTGTATTCATTTGCATAATGAATATTGAACTCATTTACAGTTCTATGAGAACACTCCATATTAGCTAGTGGCAAAATAAAACTTTTGATAAGCAGGATTTTCTAAGGAGCACTTTCCCAAAATAACTTGAGAAAAATATTAAAATTGTGAACTGAAGATAAACTTGTCTGCATAATTTCAAACTTAAATAAAACTTATAAATTGAAGGTATACTTTGTTATTTAGTATAATTTAGTGGTAGAATATGGGATGCAGGAGAGACAGTCTGTTAAATTCACTTTGCTCTTTTGCGCATTTTGTCTGCCTCCTACTTAGCACTGTGACTCATGAAATAACCATAATGGCTACAGTTACCTGTTCAGATTGAGATGGCAAGACACTCAGAAAAAATAAATAGAAAGAAAACATAGATATGATTCAAAATTTATGTATTTGAAGACATCAAAGAGCTATAGAAGCCAAATGCAATGACTATCCTTTTAATGATTCTCTGTATGTAGAGTTCTAAATAGGCAAACATACTGAGATAAGGATCAGAACAGGAGTTCATCAGATGTGTATCTTTCCATAGCAATACACGATGGGCATAAAGCTTAGAACATATTCATTATCTCATCCTTTCTGTGAGGTCAGAGGTCAGGTGTAATTTATGTGCTGCTTCTGCTTAGGGGCTCATGGAACCGCAGTTGCGGTATCTACTGTGCTGGATTGTTTTCTGGGAGGAGGCCTGAGAGTCTCTTTCCAAATGCATGAAGGCTGTGGATACAGTCTGGTGACACGGTGGTTGTAGGTATGAGACATTTCTTCCTGATGGTTGCCCTCGACATGTTGATTACTTTATTAATAAAGGTTACTTTATTTTTTTTACCATGTTGATTATCAGAATATTATTATTTTTCTTCATCAATCCAGTGGTAAGATTGTCTTAAGTCAATCACTTTCAGGACAAAATACTATACAGAAAGCATAAAGAAACAGAAAATTAGTGCTGTGTTTTATTGTTAGATAAAAGCTACTAGCCCTGCCCATAACAAGCGGGAATTATGTAAAGGCATAAACAGGGTTCTAGGAGGAAAACAGGGTTCTAGGAGCCAAGAGGATGCAAAGGGATATTGAGGAGTTACTAAAATATGGCAAAAGGGATGGCATTTTCATGTTGATATTGTAGTTTTTCACATATCAGTGCTGTAGCAGAAGGATTGCTTTCTTTTTTTCTTCACATTGAAGTTCTTTCTCATTTTATTTTATTTGTTATTTATTTTACATTCCTAAAGCAGCCCCTCCCTCCTCTGCTCCTTCCCCTTTCTCCCCTCTTCTCCTCAGAAAAGGAGAGCCTCCTCACCCCACCCAAACCCACCCCAGCACATCAAGTCATATCAAGACTAAGTATATCCTCTTCCACTGAGTCCAAACAAGGCACCCCAGATAGGGGAAAGTGATCCAAAAGCAGGCAACAGAGAGACAGCCCTAGCTCTAATTGCTAGGGGACCTTCATGAAGACCAAGCTGCCCATCAGCTACATATGTGTAGGGGACCTTGGACCACTCAATGCATGCTCTTTGGTTGGTAATTTAGTTTCTTTGAGTTCCCATGGTCCTCAGCTTGTTGATTCTGTTGGTCTTCTTGTGGCATTCTTGTCCCCTCCCAATCCCTTTTTCCTTCTCCCAACTCTTCCACAAAACTCCCCAAGATCAACCAAATTTTTGGCTGTGGGTCTCTAGATCTGCCTAGATCTGGGTGGAGCCTCTCAGAGGCCAGCTATGCTAGTCTCTTGACTGCAAGAATATTGGAATATCTTTAATATTGTCAGCGGTGTGCTCTCTCCATGAGGTGGGTCAAGTTGGGCCAGTCGTTGTCTGTTCCTTTGCTCAATCTAAGATCCATTTTTATCCCTGCACACCATGCTGTCAGGGTCAACTTTGCCTTACAGGTTTTGGTGGTGGTTTGGTATAGCACTCCCTGCACTAGATGTCCTGCCTGTGTATAGGAGGTATCCATTTCGGTCTCCATATCCCCCACTACTAGGAGTATCAGCTAGAGTCACCCAATATCCTCTCAGGAGCCTACCTCATCATGAGTCTCCAGCTTGTCCCAGAGATTCACACACCCCTCACCTTTGATTCCATTCTGGTATAGCTGGATATCTTTATGTAGAAGTATGCAAGAAGATCCATATTTATCGACCTGTATAAAACTTATGTCCAAGTGGATCAAAGGCCTTAACATAAAACTGGATAGATGAAACATAATAGAAGAAAAAGTGGAGAATAGCTTTGAACTCACTGGCACAGAAGACAACTTCCTGAACAGAACACCAATTCCTCAAATTACTAATTAGTAAATTAGTAAATGTGACCAAAAATTAGTAAATGTGATTTCATGAAACTGTAACGCTTCTGTAAGGCAAAGGACACTGTCAATAAAACAAAATGGCAGCCTATAAATTGGGGAAAGAGAAACCCACATCCAAAAGAAGCTAATATCTAAAATATATCAAGAACTCAAGAAATTAAACACCAACAAACCAAACAATCCCTTTAAAAATGGGGTACAGAGCTAAGAGACTTCTCAACACAGGAATCGCTAATGGCTGAGAAGCACTTAATTATCTCTGTCATGAACTTAGTGACAGACACTCTGTTCACCTCCCTCTAGGAGGCATAGCCTTGCCAGGCCACTGAGAAAGACAATGCAACCAGTCCTAATGAGACCTGATAGGCTAGGGTCAAATAGAAGGGGAGGACCTCCTATATCAGTGGAATCAGGGATGTGCATAGGGAGAGAAGAGGGTGGGATGGTGGGATTTGGAGGAGATTAAGGAGGTGGCAACAGCTGGAATACAAATTGAATAAATTGTAATAGATGATAATAATAAAAAAGAAATATTCAGTGTCCTTAGCCATCAGGAAAATACAAATCAAAACAAATCTGAGATTCCGTCTAACACCCATCAGAATAGCTAAGATCAAAATTCAAGTGACAGTACATATTGAGAAGGATGTAAAGAAAGGGGAGCACTCCTCCATTGCTGGTGGGAGTATAGACTTGCATAACCACATTGGAAATCAATCTGACACTTTTTCAGATAATTGGGAATAGCTCTACCTCAAGACCCAGGTGTACCACTTCTGAGCATACACACAAAAATGTTCTTCCATAAATATAGAATATCTGCTCAACTAGGTTTATTCTTTAGTTTTTATTTTTATGTTTTATTCATAATAGCCAGAAACTGGAAACAATCTAGATGTCTTTCGACTGAAAAAAATGGATAGAGAAAATCTGATACATTAGCACAATGCGATCATACTCAGCTATTAAAAACAAGTAAATCTTCATATTTTCAAGCAAATTTATGAAGCTAGAAAACATTATCCTCAGTGATGTAACCCAGACCCAAAAAGAGAAACCACACATGGTATGTATTCACTTATAAGTGGATAATAGTCATGTAGAAGAGGATAAACTCTGTACAATCCACAGTCTCAAAGAAGCTAAGTAACAAGAAGGGCCCAAGGGAGGATTCTTGAATGGCCTAAAGAGGGGAAAATAAAATAGACATCTGAGGTGGATGAAGAGAGAGAACTGGGGGGAAGAGGAGTGTAAATGGAAACAGGGGCAGAGTAGAAGTGGGAGGTCAGAGGGCTGAAAGAGACGGGTTGCTTCTTTTTTTAGTTTAATTATTTTTAATTTTTTTAGGTTTTCCAATTTATTGGGGTACAGATTTTTTTATTTATTTTTTATTAATTAAACTTTATTCACTTTGTATCCTCCCATAAGCCCCTCCCTCCTCCCATCCCGATCCCACCTTCCCTCCCCCTCTTCACTCATGCCCCTCCCCAAGTCCACTGATAGGGGAGGTCCTCCTCTCCTTCCTTCTGATCTAAGTCAATCAGATCTCATTGGGAGTGTCTGTACTGTCATCTTCTGTGGCTTAGTAAGGCTGCTCCCCTCTCAGGGGGAGGTGATCAAAGAGTAGGCCAATCAGATTATGTCAGAGGCAGTCCCTCTCCCCATTACTATGTAACCCACTTGGACACTAAACTGCCATGGGCTACATCTGTGTAGGGGTTCTAGGTTATTTCCATGCATGGTACTTGGTTAGGAAGACCCTTGTGTTCAAATTTCTGGTTCTGTTGCTCTCTTTGTGGAGTTCCTGTCCTCTCCAGATCTTACTATTTCCCACTTTTTACATAAGATTCCATGCAAACTGCCCAACAGTTGGCCATAAGTCTCAGCATCTGCTTTGATAGTCTGCAGGGTAGAGCCTTTCAGAGGCCCTCTGTGGCAGGCTTCTTGCTTGTTTCCTGTTTTCTTCTTCTTCTGATATCCTTCCTCTTTGCCTTTTGGGATGGGGATTGAGCATTTTAGTCAAGGTCTTCTCTTTTGATTAGTTTCTTTAGATGTACAGATTTTAGTAGTTTTATCCCATATTACATGTCTATATGAGTGAGTATATACCGTGTGTGTCTTTCTGCTTCTGGGCCAACTCACTCAGGATGATCCTTTCCAGGTCCCACCATTTACCTGCAAATTTCATGATTTTGTTAATTTTTATTGCTGAGTAATATTCCATTGTATAGATGTACCACAATTTCTGCATCCATTCTTCAATTGAGGGGCATCTGGGTTGTTTCCAGCTTCTGGCTATTACAAGTAAAGCTGCTACAAACATGGTTGAGCAAATGTCCTTATTGTGTACTTGAGCCTCTTTTGGATATATGCCTAGGAGTGGTATGGCTGGATCTTGAGGAAGCACTATTCCTAGTTGTCTGAGAAAGAGACAGATTGATTTCCAGAGTGGTTGTACAAGTTTACATTCCCACCAGCAGTAGAGGAGGGTTTCCCTTTCTCCACAACCTCTCCATCATGTGCTGTCACTTGAGGTTTTGATCTTGGCCATTCTGATGGGTGTAAGGTGAAATCTCAGGGTCGTTTTGATTTGCATTTCCCTGATGGCTAATGATGTTGAGCATTTCTTTAAGTGTTTCTCTGCCATTCGATATTCTTCTACAGAGAATTCTCTGTTTAGCTCTGTTCCCCATTTTTTAATTGGATTACTTGGTTTGCCGCTTTTCAGTTTTTTTAGTTCTTTATATATACTGGATATTAGCCCTCTGTCAGATAAATGGTTGATGAAAATTCTTTCCCAATCTGTAGGCAGTCATTTTTTGATGACGGTGTCCTTTGCTTTACAGTGCTTTTCAGTTTCATGAGGTAGCATTGATTGTTGCTCTTAGAGCCTGTGCTGTTGGTGTTCTGTTCAGGAAGTTGTCTCCTGTGCCAATGAGTTCAAGGCTCTTCCCCACTTCTTCTTCTAAGCGGTTTAGTGTGTCTGGTTTTATGTTGAATGAAACTACAGCCTACAGTCAGGGAAAAGTCCTTCACCAACCCTATATCCAACAGAGGGCTAATATCTAAAATATGGAAGGTATTCAAGAAACTTGAAACTTGAAAAAAACAAATAATCCAACTAAAAATGGGGTATAGAACTAAACAGAGAATTCTATAGAGAGGAATATTAAATACTGTAAAAAAATTTTAAAGAAATGCTCAACATCCTTAGTTATCAGGGAAATGCAAATCAAAAGGACTCTGAGATTTCATCTTACACCCATCAGAATGGTTAAGATCAAAAACTTAAGTAACAGGAGTCACACAACGATACCAAAAAAGCTCCCCCCCAAAAAAAATACAACAAACAAACAAACAAAACACAGGGCCCAGAGGGTAGAGTAGAGACTTGTGCAACAACCAAAGACCATACATACAGAAGACCTAGACCTCCTGCTCAGATGCAGCTAAATAGAGAGCTCAGTCTCCATGTGGGTTCCATAGTAAGGGGAGCAGAGACAGTCTCTGACATGAACTCGGTTACCTGCTCCTTGATCACTTCTCCCTGGTGGGGAGACCTAGAAAGCCCACAGAGGAAGAGGATCCAGGAGTTCTAATGAGACCTGACATGCTAGGGTCAGATAATAGGGGAGGAGGACCTCCCTTATCAGTGGACTAGAGGAGGGACATGGTGGAGGGGGAAGAGGAAGGAAGATTGGGACAAGAAGGCAGGTACTAAAATTAGTATGTAAAGTGAATAAATTATTAAAAAATAAATTTAAATTTAACAAAATTTAAAAGAACTAACTTTTCTAAAACATTATGCTTTGATTTTAATTTTACATAAGATAAAGAGAACTAACAGAGAGTGATGAATCAACCAAGAACCATGCATGGAGAGGACCTAGGCCCCCTGCTCATATGTAGCTCATAGACAGTTCAGTCTCCATGTGGGTTCCCTAGTAAAGGGAGCAGAGGCAGTCACTGGCATGAACTCGGTTGCCTGCTCTTTGATCACCTTCCCCTGGCGAGGTGGCCTCAGAAGGCCACAGAGAAAGAGGATCCAGACAGTACTAATGAGAACTGATAGGCTAGAGTCAGATAGCAGGGGAGGAGGACCTCTCCTATCAGTGGACTAGAAGAGTGACATGGGGGGTTGGGGAAACAAGGAGGAAGGGTTGTTGACCGGGAGGATCCATTGCTACTTTTAAAAATATGACAACAGTAAGAACTGGACATTCTTAGAAGACAAGTCTCACCACGAACCCCCTGAATCCTTCTTTGCCCTCAGGGAACCTTGAGGTTCCCTGATTCTTAAATCAGAATAGTACTATGGATGTTTATGAATTGCTCTGAACTCCAAATTCTTCATCTTGATTGGTTGTTTTCTATAATGGTCTCCATCTGTTACAAAGAAAGTTTTTCATGATGAGGGGTGAGGACCACACTTATAGGTAGGTGTAAGGACAAATATTTACAATGTAGATAGGAATTATACTGGTTTAGCATAGTGATTGTAGGTCCGTGTTTTACTTTTAGACATTCCAAAAAGCCACGATCACAAAATAAATCTGATAACAGCATAAAATTAGACATATGTAAATGAAGTAGCACGGAAATTTTATAAATTAAGCCCAATCAGTGTCTTAATAAAGATACTATAGGCTATCACAAGTTACGTTTAATAAGAAATGGAGAATTAAAATTTATTAACAAAGATAATTC
Organism: Psammomys obesus; assembly: GCF_907164565.1. Classification (NCBI taxonomy): domain Eukaryota; kingdom Metazoa; phylum Chordata; class Mammalia; order Rodentia; family Muridae; genus Psammomys; species Psammomys obesus. The sequence goes on along the minus strand of NW_026596125.1, from coordinate 9,475,745 downwards.
ATCAATATATTTGTGAAAGTTAAAAACAAATCACAAGATAGGTGGTATAATAGGATACCATGAACAAACTAAGATTTTAATAAGAATGCCAAAACTTTTAAATATTAATCTTACAAAATATGAATAATATCTTGTAATTAAGAGTGATAATATATAAAATACTGAATGAATTAAAGAAAAACAAATTTAATTTTAAGTACAGTTCAACATAACTAAAACAGTTATAATAAAAAGCTTACTATAAATGTTATTTATTTGTTCCAAACAAATAGCAAACAGCATTTTAAAATGTAATGTGAAAGCAACTCCAGACCAGAACATGGATAATTACTATCATCAATATTAATCAGTCTTTTACTTTATCTAATTAAAGTAATATAATTCAAAGTATGACATAATATGACAAAAATGGAATTAACTGAATATTGATTATAGTCTTTCTGCATTTCAACAATATCCTTCTGGAAATATTATGTAGAGATTCTCAAGTTAATTTGATGTGTAGTTATAGAACAAATATATAAATCATAATATTCTTATTATTCATATAATAAATCAAAAGTCGAAGTAGAAATATATTTTATAATTGTGACAAAAGACAATAAAAGTGATTTAATAAGAACTACATAGCCCCTGATATGAAGTATTCCATAATAAGTCATAGAATGTGTAAAAGAAGATTTTTAAATAGAATAAAGGTTATTTCATTAAATGGTATAAATGAATCATGTGTCATTCCTCTTTAGAGTTACATGTATAATTTAATATCAGATTTTTTACAAGTGCTTACTTTAACATCCTTTGAATCAATCTACCAACTGATACAAACTTGTACAGCCCCTATGAAAATCAATATGGATGTTCCTCAGAAAGTTGGGAAGACCAAGTCCAAGCTACACCACCCCTTGGCATATACTCAAAGGATGCTTCATAACAAAGACACTTGCTCAACTATGTTTATAACAGATTTACTCAAAATAGCCAGTGTAATAATATATTTTAAAATGTCATGCACAAAAGATCTGGTGTGAAGAAATTTATTGTATGGAGTAGAGAGACAGAAACACAAACAGAGACAGAGATGGAAAGAGACAGAGCGTAGGAGAAAGAGAGAATGGGGTTGATTGAAGCACCCAAGAAAGAAAGTCAGAAAGTGGGAGAGAAATTGAGGCAAAGAGAGTGTGGTCCTTTATATCTTTATACACACATACCTGGTGGCATCAGATGATAATATTATGTTGCTAGGCAACCTAGGAGTAGGCTAGTGCATCAGCTTGTGAACTAACAGCCAGAAATTGGAAACAAACTAGATGTCCCTCAAAAGAATATATAAAGAAAAATGGACATTTACACAATGGAGTATTACTAAGATTTTTTTTCTTGTATCATGACATTTGCAGAACAAAAGTGCAACTAGAAAAAATCATCCTGAGTGAGGTAATAATCCAGACCAAGAAAGACAAATGTACTCCCTTATTAACTGTTAAGCAAATGATAATCATGTTGCAATAAATAGACACAGAGCAGTGAGTTAAAGCAGGGGCTCTAGCGCTATTCATGGATTTCTCTGGGGAGGGTAAATAGAATATATCTTGCAGGTGGACTGATGGCAGATGGGGACAGGAGTGGGAATGGTCAGGTGGGAGGTGGAAGGAATTGAGGAAGAAAATGTGGATTGAGATGGCTGAAAAGGGGAGAGACCTGAAGCAGTGGAAACTTCCTGGCATCTATTAGAGTAATGGATGACACCAGGAAGCATGGATCATCTAAACAGGGTTCACATGCGCTCACAGAGACTGGATGGTTAAGCACTGAGCATGTGTAGGCCCTGCATCAGGTCCAGGGTCCAGGGCATATGTATTATGACTGTCAGCTTGGTGTGTTTGTGGGACTCCTAACAGTGGGAGCACCTGTGTCTCTGACTCTTTTGTCTGCTCTTGAGACTTTTTTCCTGTTGGGTTGCCTTGTGCAGCCTCAGTGTGAGGGCTTTTTTTGCCTTGTCTTATTGTATCTTGCTCTGACATTTTTGATTGTTGTTTCTTGGAGGCCTTCTCCTTTCTGAAGGGAAATGGAAGGGGAATGGATCTGGAGCAGAGGGCATGTGGGGAGCAGGAGAGAAAGGAAACTGTGGTTGTGATGTGTTGTATGAGAAAAGAATATATTTTCAATAAAGAAAAATATTGTCTGCAAGAAAAAGTGTTGCATATGAATGGATTCTTTATCATATTTATAATATGCTAAAAATACCTTAAATATTTTCAGTTGTGTGTTTCAGAGAGCCCCAGACACAGTCAGAGTTTTGCAATAACAACTAGTTAATCTGAGTCAGAAAGTTTGGAAAGATGGTTTTCTGCTTCCTTCTGTATTTCATAATACTTTGGAGACCAGAAAATATTGGAATGTGGAAATTCATAAAACATTAACCCTCCAGCCTTCCTCTGCTGGTTTTCCAGATGGTACTCTGCATATTGTGGGTATTCAGTCAGTACAGAGAAGATTAATCATAAGAAGCAAGCGTGTAAGTGTATTTTAAATTATAAGTTTGGTTCTTTCCTTTTGTACCTTCAAAGATTTGGGTCAAATGCTTACCCATTGTCATGATTATTTTTCTTTGGTATGTAAATTTCTAGCATGGACCGATGACATGATCACTCTTGGCCATTTACTTCTGAAATCATTAATTACACAAAGAATTACCAATATAGTTTGTAATGTATTTCAAATCATCTGATGCCTTTAGATAACCTCTGTGGGGCAAGCAGGCTGGGTGACCAGGAAAAACAGGCATGGAGCTGCAGAGGAATCCTAACCCTGAAAATCTCAAAGCTGAGACCAGAAGTATCTTATCCTGAGACTGCCAGGAGGGGGACCACTCCCTCCTTGCTTCCACGGCTGCATGCCCCAGGGCATGTAGCCTGACAACCCCACCCCTCATTTCTCCAAGTAGTCACAGTAGTCAGTCATGTAGCCTAGCACCTGAAATTCCTCTCCATGTAAATGCTCCATCATGAGCATCCAGCCTCAACCAACAATAGGTGTCCATCCTGGAATCCCATCTCACTCCCCCAAGGCTCATATAAACCCCTTATCAACTCCGAAGAGGGGGCAGAAGCTGTTTCACTAAATATCATCCAGGAATTGCTTTTTCATTGGGATAACTCTGAGCTAGGAGAGCTGTAATGCTAAAATCCTCGTTGTATTTGTGTTGTCTTCCTCCCAGCTGGACCTGAATCCCGCAGAGCCCACCCATTCCAGACTCTGCTTCATCCTTCCTGGCCTGGTGTGTGGTGGTGCTGGGACACTCAAAAGAGAAAGCAGATGCAGAACAATAAACCTCCAAGAACTCAGACAGAAATATTTACATATATATGCAGGCATGTATATATACCTATATACATACACAGACAAATGGCTTGAAAGACTTCAAATTTTCAATTTCATGTCATGATACAAAATGTGTTTTCCCCAGTCTCTGAACTTTCATATATATTTTAACACATCCATACATGAATTTCTTTATTGTTCTCATTCCTTAGCTTATAATGACTGTGATTAAACAATTTTTTTTCCAAGCTGCCAGTGATGATTTCCCTGGTCTGTCAATCACTTTACCTAGCTGTCCATTTACCATGACTGACTAATCTTTGATTTTCCTTCACATGAGTGTTTTAACTTGTTACTGTGTTACTCTGCTAATCTTGTATGCCTGGGTTAGATCATTTTACTTGAAGTATAAGTCTTTCCATATTTCATCTTAAGTGGTATATACTTAAAGCCTGAGCAAAGCATGAATATGTTGAATGACACAGATACGATTTAAAAATTTTAATATATTGATAAATGAGCCTTGTATAATGATGCTAAATTAAAATTTGATGATTGTAAAGCACTACCTTATTTTACACGCATTTCAATCATGTTGAAATGTGTATAAAGGCATAGAAAGATCACGTGGTAAACTTGAGAGTCAGAGTAGAAAAACCTGTGTTTCATTATTTTGAAACCAAGATTTATTGAGCACAGCATGCACACCAGGCAATGAAACTAACCAGCCTACAATCTGTATTATTAATATTTTCACCATTCACAAAACAGAAAGATGGTACATGTAAGTAAAGAGGGCTGAAACTAAGGAGTAGGACAGCTAGCAATCAGAGAAGAGTCAAATCATTTATGATAACATTCTATGAAATTGTTAATAACCAGGCAGAGAATATGCAGTGAACTAGTTTACCATGATTCTTAGAGGAAACAAGACATAAATATTTCTTTGATGTTCAGTCCAAAAGTAGTAGTCTTAAAAATTGAGAACATAATATGCAATTTTAGGGAGAAGAGCAGCACTTGCCCGGGATCTTGACGACCCCTCTCCTAGAGAGCTGAGATTCATGCTTTCACTAGTCTTTGTTGGAAGCAAAGTCCTGGGAATGTTTTGAACAAGTCCATTTTAACCTACTATTTTCAGAAAGAGAACCTTTTCTGTATTCTCTATGTGGGTCAGATCACACAGTGATACGGAATTCATTTCCGAGGTACTAATTAAGAAAGACTGATGCAACGCCAGTTACTCCAGGCCAAGTGACGTGCGCGAAATGTCCAGCGTCACTTCACAATGTGTACGTTATCTAGATGTTTACGTAAAGAGGACAAATGGTGGTGTACGCCAGCTGTACTTTTCTATGTTCAAAGGGTTGTTATGTGAAGGGGAAATCCCACAAGTGGGGTAATTATAACAGTAGAAACGTTTCTGGGTTCAGGTTAATATAAGTACAGGATTTTTAATAAGTCTTCTAGGTTGGAAAATGTCACTGAAGAAGATATCTAGTCCTGGAAATTTGGAACCATATGCCATCCAATGTTCCATCAAAAATCCTCTGGTTTTCCACCAAGCATGTTCAATGCTTGAATAGCCAGATTTCCTATGCTTCAAAGAAGCTGAGCCTACTCAAATTCACTCACATGGAAGCTCTTCAGCTTGTAAAAATGCAAGGCAGGAGGAAGCAGGCTTGCTTCCAGAACAGCTGGCACTCATGACACCAGAGCAGAGCTCAACTTCTCAGTCGGCTTCACTGATGTTGGCAGGAAGTTGGCGCTGCTCTTGTGCCACGTGTTTCTTGGCTCATATGTAGACAAGAGAAATCTTTCTTTCAATAAACTGATTAATGCATGCTTTCATTAATATCCATGATGTTTTAATGTGTGTAGATGCAATCTGACTAGTCCTAGCCTGTGAGCCGTGGGGGTTAGAGCCTGAGCGCCCTGAAGAATTTGCATTAGTCCCCAGAGCAAGTATTTTCCATTTTTAGCATCATCAGGATCACTTGCATCACAGACTGAAACTGTATTGTTGGACACACTTCAAATTTTCTGACTTAGTAAATCTTGAATAATAAATTATGTATTTTTTAATAAACACACCCTTGTAATGTACATATGATGGTTTGAAACATACACTTTGTGTAAGGGTTAAATGCAGAAGATTGCTGTACGCATTATCTCACACAATACTGACATTCTTTTACTCCAGGCGACACTGAAGCCTGTCCAGGAACCTGGCTTTGAGAACAACTGCCCAAGCCTTATCGCAAAACAATGGGAATTTTACTCATTATGAATCCAACCCATCTATACTTCTTTTGTGTGTGCATTTCACTTGTGTGTGTTCATGTGTGTGTGGGCTTTGTGTATGTGTGCCTCTGTGTGTGCACACATGCATGTTTGTGTGTGTGTGTGTGTGTGTGTGTGTGCGTGCAGTTCAATGTGTACTTGTGTGCTCATGCAAGAGGAAGCCAGAACACAATCAGGATGTCATTTCTCAAGTGTCATCCAATTTGTTTGTCTGACAGGATCTGTCACTGGCCTGGATCTAAGCAAGTAGGCTAAACTGGTAAGTTCCAGAATTCTATCTGTTCATCTGTCCTTGCACCGGGATTATAGGCAGGAGAGACATTTTTTTAACCTGAGCTATAGATATCAAACACAAGTCCTGATGCTTGGGAGGCAAGTGCTGCGGACTAAGATGTGTGGCAGCCCTCATCCTCAAGTGCGTTTCCAAGTGTCTATACAAGTTACATAGAGATCTTAAGATGCAGATTGGGATTCAGTTGTCTGGACTTTCAAATTCTGAAATCCTAGGCGGTTCTCCGGTAATACCTGTGTTTCTGGATCATAGTCCCAACACTAAGCAAGAGGAGTTGGTCTGCATTATAATTTATTTCTTCAGAAAAAAAGCCAGGTGTTCAAGGTATGTGCATTTTGTGAATAATTATCTTATTTAATCAGGTCTGGGGCCAAAAGCCAAGGGCAACAGAGAGAGGGTTGTGTATCTTCTGAAAGACAGCTGCTTTGCCAGAAGGTGGAAACTTAGCTTTTGGAGGATTATTATAGCTATCTTGTAATTCAGCATCTAGGAATTGCCTTGAGTTTATTTGTGTAAAGACACAGAGAGAATTTATCTTTGGAAGCAATTAATAGCTGAGATATCAACAAGTTCATTTATGTGTTTCTTTACTTTGTTCTGTCAGCTCGAGAGGAGTCTACACGTTTGAAAATCTGTCACTGTGCTCCAGGCCATCCTGCATGTTCAGTTAGTCCTTCGGCACTTGTACACCTGTCATCAAAAAAAAAAAAAAAACAGGGAAAGAATTCTCTCAAACAGACAGACTTCGGATAACCACATCCTTTTATAGTTTCTTTTCTAACTCCCTTGCAGTATTTCATATACTTTTGGCCTCCTGAAGCATAGCCAAACGTATCTTAAAGGATCACAGGATAAAGGATCAGTAGGGTGAGTTTGAATCTTCAGATGATACAGAGAAGACAAATAGGATAAATTAATACAGTGATTGCTAAAATTTTAATTGTGCAGACAGGTAAAACCTCTACATGGTGGTAGAGGAGAGTTTATGACTTGAAAACTGAAAATTCCAGGAAATAGAGAGTTTAGCTGTCTTTGTCCTTTGCTTTGCGAGGGCCATAGCCCACACTCATAAAAGCTATTCTAATGGTGCTATAGCGATGGTTCGCCAGCTAAAATGACTGCTGCTCTTCCAGAGGACCCCAATTCTATTCCCAGTGCTTACATAGAGTGACCCATAACCATTTGTAACTGCAGCTCCAGGAGGATCTGCTACACTCTCCTGTAATGCAAGGAGAGTGAAGTCAAGTGAACACATCCATACACACACACACACACACACACACACACACACACACACCACACAGAGAAAGAGAGAGAGAGAGAGAGAGAGAGAGAGACAGCGACAGAGACAGGCAAGACAGAGAAACAAAATCAATGTTTTTGAAAGCTTATTTAATTTGATGAGAGTAATAAAATTTTAGACAGTTCATTGTATATACATTGTTTTTCAGAACATGGGGTGACAGACCCTGATGGTGTTTACAACTGCTGATATGATCCTACAAATCTAAAAACACAGGTGTTAAAAGGGAAAAGGAGAAGGCTTCTTTCTTAACATGCTCTGATTTTGGAAGGTGCTCATTCTCCTTGATTCTGAAGCATGGTGAGAGAGATTAATCTGCATTTGTTAGCATCATATTTTACAAACCTCAGGTAGTACTTTTTCCAGCTATCCACTTTCTTTCCACACATGTTTTATAGTTTGGATCTGCAGGGTAAGCCTCATAAAAATTACAGTTTTTATCACCCCCACATTAATGTGACTTGTGGGATGATTGGAATGAGTTAAGGGCATGGCTAATTATCCATCTCTTACCATTTGCAAGGTCAATGTGGCAACTGCTGAGAAGGTCAGTGCTGGGTGAAAGGCTGACAAGAATTTGGGATGTTTTGTGAAAAGATCAATGACCTTCATTTGTCATAACGAACAAAACAGGCACCAATAATTCTTGCTGAAGGCAATAATGCTTATGTAAGTGTCAATATGACAAAGGCCACTGCAGATGGAAATAAGGCTAACCCAATAATAACCCAATTACTAATCCATGTCAGGCACTTTCTACAGAGCATTTCATTTAGCTATCAGAGAAACTCCATAAGATACCTATTATTGTTAGTGTGTGTGTGTGTGTGTGTGTGTGTGTTCACATGTACAACAGCACACAAATACAAGGATATCAGAGATAACCTCCAGTGTTTCTTCTCTCCTTGCACCTTGTTCGAAATAGTGTCTCTTGTTGTTTACCACAGCATATGCCTGACTGTCTAGCCTATCAGCTTCCAGAGATTAGCCTTTCTCTGCTTGTCTTTTTGTCATATGAGCACAAGATTTCAGACTTTTCCTAAAGTACTAAGCTTTGCATAGGCTCTGTATAAACTTAGACTTTTATGCTTGTGCAACCATTTTACCCATTGATCCATCTTCCCTGCTCTATTTTCCTGATTTTGCTTTTAAAAGATGGGGATTTATGTAACATTTCAGAATGAGTTGACCACATATGTGTATAACAGAAGCACAATTTTGCTTCTGAGACTGCTGGAAAGGCCAGTTCTTCAGAAAATTACCCAGGCTACCACTTCTTTCTTACAAATATTTCTTTTTCAGAAAGTAAAAGCCATGTCTTTTTTCCCCAGCATTTTTTTTGTTTTGTTTTTATGTTATGAAAATTCGTGTCTTACTTGCATGAATGTCTGTGCACCATCTGTGTGAAATGCCTACAAAGGCCAGAAAGGGGTTTAGATCCTGTGGAAATGAAGTGAAAATACAGATGGCTGAGGACCACCATGTAGGTGCTGGGTATTCAAGTGGGTCCTTGGCAGGAATGGAAGTGTTATCATCATCATCATCATCATCATCATCATCATCATCATCATCTTCATTATCATCTACACTGCTAGAACCTTGAACCAAAGACATTCACAATGTTAATCATGTACTCTAACTTTGCTCTCCATTCCCAGAATCTACTGCCTTGTAATTCACAATATTATGACCATAGTCAACATCACTTTATTTGTGATACTCAGATTTCTGTCCAGTTGTCACTGGCTGCTATAGGGTAAGGTAGGCATTCCAGATGGACAGGAGTAGAATGGAATTCATGAAAAGGTTAGGCAACAGAACTCTAGGCTGGGTTTTAATCTTAGGTTACTTCTCCAAGAGGAAGACATATCAGGAGGCAAAATCACTAGAGCACAGGGATCTATTATGAAACATGCCTTGAGAAGAGTTGAAGAAACAAAATAGTATGAGGTCAAGACTTTAAAGCCTCATGTCTTTAATCATATGCTCTTTTATAACAGGATACCATAGAATGGGTGGCTTCCAAAAGACAAAATGTTTCCTGACCAGTTCTAGAAGCTGGAAAGTCCAATAACATGGCAAAAGCAAACCTGATAACAGATAATGCTCTCTTCCCCTCCCAGCTTATAAATGCAAGTATATAATTGATGTTCTTGCTGTAGCATCAATTGGCAGAAGAAATGCAGGACTTTTCTGTGGTCTATTATGGTGCTAATCTTATCCATGGCTCTTTTTCCTTATGGACCTAGTAATTTCTCCTGAAATGTCACTTTTAAATACTGTGATACAAAGACTTAGGTATTTACATACAAATTTTAGTGTAAATTAGTAGGAACATGGATAACCAGTATAGTGCTTACTTTCACTGTCTAAGACTAAACAGATACTGTGTTTCCACTGTGAACATCAGCTTTTTTCTTAACATTTTGGGATGAGTTATAGATTAAAAATGTTGCATTGCAGTGGCAATAGTAGCTGCAAATTTCTTTGATATTTTAAATATACTGGTATCTTTTCCAGGAAGTTAATATACATAATGACTATCACCAAGCCTTTATCTTTTCTCATGTGTTTTTTTCCTACATATACTACTTAATGTTATAGTTTACCAGAGGAAATGTCTCGCAATATCATAATTCTACAAACTCCTCACAATGTATTTCAGACTACTTATTGAAAAGTAAAATTTTAATACATTTGCTCTAAGAAAGGAAGACCGAAATATCAGGGATGTCAGTAAGTGTAATGGATTAAGGCAGGTGAAAGATGATTGTAAGTGCTTACTGCCCTTGAAGTTGAGTTCCAGTTTAGTTCTAATAATCCCAATAGCTAACGAGGACTTGGATTTAAGCATTCCTACATTATGAGCATGGGTTAAAACATGGAAATTAAGATTGCTACAAGAATAGGAGAGAGGAACCAATAAATGAAAACAAATATAAAAATAGAGAAACGAAGTGAAAAAGAGCATAGAAATTTAGAGAAAGAAAAAAAGAACTTCATCTGTGTAGTTCACAGTTCTTCAAAAAATAAATTTCAGAGGTCTTATTGAAAAATTATTCCTTACATTCCCACCATGACTCTACTTCTGTAATTATCACACCAGGGAAAGGATTGTATACCAGAAGGATTAAACCATGCTGTGTGTTCTTTCCCCATGGACTCTGGCAGCAGAATACATAGACTATCAATGCAAATGAAAGAAATTATGTGAATGTGATTACATGTGCACCCATGGCATTGACAGGAACTTATTTACAGCAGAAGCAAAATAAACACCAGATCTGAGGGATAGTTAAGCCAATAGGAATATAAAAGCCTCATATTGAGCCTCTTTCTTACTATACAAAAATAAGTACATCTTTGTGTTAGATAATGCCTCTATTACTTTCCAAATTATTTGCAATGGATTTCATATGTAAATGGCTGAATGAATAGAATGAAAGAACTTAGGCTCAAGCAGGTTAGTTACTGAAATGGGAAGTTTCTTGAAGCTTCCAACATTTTTGAAATAAGGAAACTGAGGCCCAGTTGAAAGCCATTGTTTCTGCAAGCAGTGAAGACAGAGCCTGAGCTTCAGCATTCAGGCAGAGGCCATCCACATGTCAGCTTACATCTCAATTCTCAAAGCTTCTGTGTACTTTTTAACTCAAGCAGTGTCAGAGCTAATTAGAAATCAAAACAAGAAACTATCTGATGAACATACAAAAGAAAACAGATTTTGAGTGAGCATGGAGAGAGAAGAATGGCCTCCATTTCTGCTTCACAAGTGCTGTGGGAGTGAGACTAAGCACTTACAGGGAGCTAATATTTGCCATGATTTGTAATTATAGGATGCCGAGCTAATGCGCTCGGGTAGAAATGGTCTCCATCTTTTTCAGAAAGCAGTTTCAGCTAGCCATGGGGATGGAACAAACAAGACCACAGAGAGATGTGACTGAATAATTAAAACCTCCGTCTGCTTATAAGGATTAATTGTGAGTCTGGATAAATATTTTATCATTTAGCTAGTGAAAAATAAATGAGTTAGACCCCCTTTTTTTGCAAACGCCCCAGTAAAAAAAAAAAAAATCTAACCTTCTAATTGGCATGTTCTTCTATTTATGGGTGAAATACATTGAGAGATGGGTACTGACTGAAGAAGGTATGGTCTTTCAGGTCCCCAGTACCAACCATCATTGTACTAATTACCTGCATACACTTGACACCGTAATTCATTAATTTATTCGCTGAGTGAGAAAACATTTATTGAGCAATTCCAATCAGACTTACTTAGATAAGTGTCATGGAGCATATGGTAATAAGAGATACACAACTCAAGCCTACCAATGAAGCAAAGTTCTGACAATGAGGAAGGATAAGGAGACAGAAATCTTGAGGACACTGTGGGAGAGAGAGCTCATTATTCCAAAGTCTGGCTGAAGTCTCAGATGAGACAAGATTTCCAGTACTATTAATGTTCAGTGTGAATACTGTTAGTAAATAACAGAAATTTTTTATGTGCATAAACATTTTCAGGAGGCTAGAGAGATTGCTCAGTATTTAAGAACAAACACTATTCTTCCATAAGACCCAGTTTCAGTTGCCTGTCCCGATGTCTGATGGATCAAAACTGCCTGTAACTGTAATTCCAGGGTATATGACTCCTACTTCTGGACTCAATAAGTGTATGTGTATACGTCACAACACAAGCACATGCACAATCACATGCATACATACACAATTAAAAATAAATATTTGGGACTGGGAGGGAAGGAGGAAGGGGCTTATGGGGGGATACCAAATGAATAAAGTGTAATTAATAAAAATTAAACAAAACAGGAAATGCTCCAAATATACATAGTCCTGTTAGAAATGATTACTAGTCATTGTCATATATGGTACATATATATTAAATATTATAAAACAAAAAAATAAATATTTGAGGGAAATATTTTCGAATAAGTATGTTAAAATGACGATAAGACGAGTGTATTAATTAGAGTTCCTAGAGCAATAGGATGAGTATACATTGTAAAAGTGAATTCGAGTGACTTATATGATACAAATTGAAAAATGGCTGTGTCTGCCTGTTGTGATGCTGAGAACTTGATGTTTCCTCAGTCCTCAGTCTATGAAACTGTCAAGAGGCCCTACATAGCACTGAAGGCAGGGAGGATTTGTGAAGAGCCACTAAACCTTAGGACACATTTGAATGCCAAAGAACCTGGATTCCATGGTCAGAAAAAGAAGGCAACAGCAATGGCAGACCCACACATTCATCAGCATGGACCAAAGGTGGGCATGCAAAAGCATGCTATCTTTCCTCAAGACTCTATTTGGATTTCTGTTGCCCACCCTTGGGGAGAGTCTTCTATACCCAGGTAATACTTTCAGGAGATATACCTATAATCCTAGTACTTGAGGAGCTCAGTCTGGAGTTCCTAGGGTTCTAGGTCAGCCTGAGCTATATAGTAAGACTCTATCTTGAAAAAGAAAGAAAGAAAAAAAGACAGGAAAGAAGGAAGGAAAAAAGAAGGAAAAATGAAGGAAAGAAGCAGATACATATTGTGCATAATTGACAAAGTGAGATGTCACAAATTAATGACAGTATCAAGAACAGAATCATTTATTTTGGCTTTCACACTTACTAAGTAATTCAGCAATATTCTGTTATGTAATCTTGTAGATATTTACATAAGGATGAAGCCTTGTGGGCTTTCCTCTATCTGCTCTGTCATGTCTATTGTTATCTTTGTTTTAGCTCATGTTTAGGCAGTCATGCTGGTGAGACTTTGAGTGGAACACAAAATCACTACTTAACTAAACTAGCTAATCCATACCTACCTTCTAAATATTTGTCCTTGTGTCCACACTTTGATGTAGTCCTCATCTTCATCAAGGGAATAGCTCCTTTTCACAGATGGAGACCATTACACAAAGCTACAAGCTATCAAAGTGCAGTTAAGAACATTTTCCAATTCTTTTTATCTCCCCAGCCAGTTATGCCCCCATATCTCTATTGTTCTGTCTGAGAATTTAGAAACACTGTGTTCATGTAATTTTTTTTATTATATTCTCCTGTGCCAGTTCTAATGCAAGGTTCTAACATGAGGGCAAGGGTTTGATTTCTCATTACAGCCATTTGGTGCCTAGAAACACTCAATACATAACAGTAGATACCTGATAACTGTTTATGGAATGAAAAAAATTGCACATAATCTCCCTCTAATAACTAATATCCATTTTCAACTCATAAACTGCCTAAAGGCAGGCTTAAGGTCATGGAGGATATTCACACCAAGATCAATGGGTTTGACTCAATGGGAAAAAAAAAAAAAAACAAACAAGTAATTTGTAAGTGGTAGGCTCTGGATTACTTTGCCCAGCCACTATTACTGTTTAGGCTGGGGACTGAGATTCATATTCTCTGTAATATTCATATTTTTAAATAAAAAGTAATGAAGTTGTCTGGACACACATCTCATTGTATTCTACCCTCTCAGGTTCTATTCTTCTGCTTGAGTCTCCCACTATTGTTAACAACAAATTATAGAAGAAAATCATAGATGATAGTGGAAACTCATGCAGAACCTCATGGAAGAACAAGGCATTTGTTATTTGTAAGATAGAACTTATGGGGAAGAGAAAAGGGCTTCAAATCTGCCTTTGTTTTGTTTTGTGTTAATTAGGCGTGAAGGAACTCAGTATATGCAGAACAGGATGTAGACACTAGAAGGCTCCTTGCACTATTTAACTATGAACATGCAGAATGTAAACATGTAGAAATGTGTTTTCTTTGGCCAAGCATCTGTAGAACAGTGATAGTGCAAATACCCCCAGGAAGCATGCTTCCTTTTTTTCTTATGTGTGCTGTATGTGTTCATGCGCATATTTCTGTGTGTGCGTGATCAAGTGTGCACATGTGTGTGTAAGCTGGAGGTTGATTTTGACTGTCTTTCTCAGTTGGTTGCTAACTTATTTTTCTGAGACTGATCTCTCACTGAACGTTAAACTCACCAATTCAGCCAGGCTATCTGGCCTTTAGCTGCAGGAATCGGCCTGTCTTTGCCCTCAACCCCTCTCCAAAGTGGGATTGCATTGTTGAGCCCGTGCCATGCTAGGACATGCTTGTGCTGCAGTGATCAAGTGAACCATCTCCCCCATTGCTTGGGGATGTCCCAAACAAGATATTCTGTTTCTTAACACAAAAGTGTTTTAGAAGCAAATGACTCTGTCCCCCCCCCCCCTTCAATGGCCTCTTCCCTACCATAAATCTGCCCAAAGAAGAAGCAACTTCAGTTGACTCTGTCAAGGACATTCTGTGTGGGGTAAAAGACTTTCCCTGGTTGTTCAGATCTCTCTCTTTCTTTTTTTTTATTAATTACACTTTATTCATTTTGTATCCCCCCATAAGCCCCTCCCTCCTCCCCTCCCAGTCCCACCCTCCCTCCCGTTTCTGCATGCATGCCCCTCCCCAAGTCCACTGATAGGGGAGGTCCTCCTCTCCTTTCTGATCTTAGTCTATCAGTTCTCATCAAAAGTGGCTGCATTGTCCTCTTCTGTGGCCTGGTAGGGCTGCTCCCCCGTCAGGGGGAGGTGATCAAAGAGCAGGCCATTCTGATTTGTCAGAGGCAGTCCCTCTTCCCATTACTAGGTAACCCACTTGGACACTGACCTGCCATGGGCTACATCTGTGCAGGGGTTCTAAGTTATCTCCATGAATAGTCCTTGGTTGGAGTATGAGTCTCTGGGAAGTTCCCTGTGTTCAAATTTTCTTGTTCTGTTGCTCTCCTTGTGGAGTTCCTGTCCTCTCCAGCTCTTACTATTTCCCACTTCTTACATAAAATTCCATTCACTCTGCCCTATAGTTGGCCATCAGGCTCAGCATCTGCTTTGGTAGTCTGCAGGGCAGAGGCTTTCAGAGGCCCTCTGTGGTAGGTTCCTAGTTTGTTTCCTGTTTTCTTCTTCTGGCTTTCAGAGGCCCTCTGTAGCAGGTTTCTAGGTTGTTTCCTGTTTTCTTCTTCTTCTGATGTCTATCATCTTTGCCTTTCAAGTGGGGATTGAACATTTTAGTTAGGGTCCTCTCTCTTGCTTGGTTTCTTTAAATGCCCTTCCTCAAGATCCAGCCATACCACTCCTAGGCATATACCCAAAAGAGGCTCAAGTACACAAAAAGGACATTTGCTCAACCATGTTTGTAGCAGCTTTATTTGTAATAGCCAGAAGCTGGAAACATCCCAGATGCCCCTCAACTGAAGAATGGATGCATAAACTGTGGTACATCTTTACAATGGAGTATTACTCAGCAATGAAAAATAAGGAAATCATGAAATTTGCAGGTAAATGGTGGGATCTGGAAAGGATCATCCTGAGTGAGTTGTCCCAGAAGCAAAAAGACACACACAGTATATACTCACTCATATAGACATACAACATAGGACAAACCCACTAAAATCTATGCTCAGATCTCTTGTTAACAAACTTCACTACTCTGAACAGAGGCATGAGCACATGAGCCAGTAGAGTGGGTGTGTTTCTATTTAGTTATTGGAAATCTTTGGGGCACTTTTGTTTCTTATAATAATAACCTTTAACCCACTAGTTCACAATGACGGAAACTTCCCTATGGATTTTTCTCGCTATTCTGATCAAGGTGTGGAGCAGAATACAGACTTGGTGCTCAGAGCCCTAGGGGAGACCTATCAAGCTGCCTCTCAGCTTATCCCTTACAATGATGGAGACGAGGGAAGGGGTAGGATTCTACACACCTTCCTTTGTGCATGTGAGTACAAATTGTTATTGGCCCTAGTCTACTGTGCTTCCGTGGCTTCTCTTGGCAAACCTGTCTTACAACATCACCTTTGATACCAATATCTACTGAAATAGCCAGAACTGAGGTATAAAATAAAATTTTGAAAAGAAATAATTTCCATACTGATTGTTGAATTCTCACTTCCCGAGTCTCCTAATTTTCCAGCTGCCCTGACCATTTGGGCTTCCTTCTGTAATCATTAGTTTCCCAGGTCCCTGTTTGTGTCTGGCCCGAGAGATGGTCTTTACATCTCTGTTGTAGTATGAGGTGATAGCAGTTACAACCACATGGACTGTTTTTAGAGATTACATTACACTTGATTTTAGTGAAAATAGAGCAATACAGAGTGGCCCATTCTTCTTAAAGTTTGAATTCTTAGGCTTTGTGAAAGGTTTCCAGAACAATACTCAAGAAGGCCACATGTTACTAAATTTCTGTAGTTTTCTTTCCCAAATCCTGCTATAGTAATTTTAGTTCTGAATCTTAGTTATTTCATCTGTGACGTGGAGGAAAATAACTGCCAGCTACAGATATCAGAATAACTAATTAGCATTTGAAATAATTTTGTTTAAAAGATACAGTGGAAACTAATTATACTGCCTTTCACAGCTTCAATGAAAACAATTGATCAAATGTGCATTTTGTAAAACAGAGATTGCCATGAAAGAACTGGACATTTCCCAGGAAATGCTTGAGTTCCAACTATGCTCACCTATATTTCTTTTATGTATATTTTTAAGATTCATATTTCTGGGAGACAGAAACTGTGCTAGTTCAGGTCTTGTATAAAGATTGCCAGAAGTCTTTGATTAGCAGTCCCCCCAAAAATAATCTGTAAAATAAACCAGGAAACTCTCAAAGACAAAAAGAATAATTTAATAAAGATCAAATTAAATAAATTATGCTTCTTAGATTAGTCTCATGGCACCACAGAAATTAAGTATGTTATGTATGTGTGTGCACACATACAACCTAAATCATACACTCAGAAAAATGGATGTTAGTTATGCAGTAAGCGATGGTGGATGAACAGAGCTTCAGTGCCGTCCCTAACAGCATCAGCAATGCAGTGTCACTACGGTGAGAGCACACCCTTTAGCTTTATGTCCGCTGTGTATAGCATCAATGACAAACCTTGGCTTCTTCATCAAAGAATGACATATAGAGTAACATTCCTGTGTTACTAAATTAAATTAGCATAATGTACATAAACACTTGGTACTCTTTTGGCTTGTGGCAACATACTCAGTTTTGTTTATGGTTATGTCCATATTTATATGTTTATGTTTTTATTTATATCTTTATGTAACATATAGAGAATTATATCTGAGAAAGTTAAGTGAGTCATAAAACTTATTATAGAATCAACTTCTGGTTGGATCTGCATATAACTTCTTATTGACCTATTCTCTCTATAAACATGCTTTTTTTCTTCCATATGCACATAGGAAAACATTTGGTTCCATATAAACTATATGAATCTGGCATATCACATTGCTAACATAATTTCCTAGAATAATATATTGTTATTTTTTCTTCATTAATTTTCAGGGTGAGTTGTTGGTAATATTATCATTACTAATTTGCAAAGTCCATATTAATTATTCAGTGTGGATATTAACTACATTTGATAACTGGGCACTAGGACTGGTTTTTTTATTTGTTTGTTTGTTTGTTTTTCCTTTCAAAACATAGCATGGTTTTGTTGGCCAGGCCAGCATCCTGAGTCCTCAGTCTATTGTCAAAGAGCATATCACCATGTCAGTTTGATGTTTCTGAGACAAAATAGAGCATAAGAAACTTTTATATGGAATAAACCTTAGGGTTGGGTGATTCTGTCTAACCTATGACTCCAAAATGTGCTTCTTACTAGGGAAGAAAATGTAAATGAGTTAGGTTGATGTCACTAAGAAAGGTTTGCTACTTTTTAGTGACTTTGTTTGCCTGAAACACTGTAGTCTACTATAGGAAAACAGCTAGGAACTAATACAGAAACAAGCTGCTGTCTCGAAGAAAGTTTGTGGTTTAAACTATTTGTCCTGGTTTCTTTTCCAGTTGCTGGGGTGGGGACAACTCCAAAACTCTGACAAAAGCAATGTAAGGGAAAGGGGGGGGGTTGTCTAGCTCACAGTTCCAGGTTACAGTCCATCCTCCATCATGGCAAAGAAACCCCAGCAACAGAAACGAGATGGTCCTATTATATTTGGGGATGAGACACAAAGATGGTGAAAGCATGCTTGCCAGTGATCAGCTCGTTTTCTCTATTGTATGCAGTCTAGATACCTCAGCCTGGGGAATAGTTCTGCCTACAGTGACAGTGTTTTATCCAGTATCAGTAAATGTAACCAAGATAATACCTTACAAGCATGCCTTTGGACCCTCATGCTAGGTGATTCTAGATCCTGTCAAGATTATTATTAAGACTGAGCATCAAATTTCCTTTGAAAGGAAATTGAATAATATAGTTGTTTCAGTACAACAGGACACATATGCTGATTCATGTTCTAATTATGTAATTTGTTTGTGGATTTTCTGAAACACAAATATAAATAATGAATATGTATACATATATATAATAATGAAAAACATATATGTGTATATGTGTGTGTGTGTGTAATTATCTTTCAAGAACCTTGAGGTTCATTCCTGATAAGTAGTATTTGCTGCCTTTCTATTAACTAAGAGCTTCAGTTTAACCAGACTTAGAAAACACAGATGATGGTTTAATCTTTGTTGAAAAGTAAAAGATATTTAAAAGTGTTCCTAGTCCATTAAAAATGATATGGTACATGACTATAGCATCATAACAAAGAGACAATATTTTCAAAACAGAACAGGAAACTTCTTTTGAAAAGCATGCATGTAGAGGACATCTGTGGTAGGCTCCCATCCTGTTCCCTCTCTTCTACAACTTCCAATGTCTGTCTTGTTCTTCCTTCTAAAGGAAAATGAGGCATCTTCCCTAGGGTCTTCCTTGTTGTTTAGTTTCTTTAGGTCTGTATATTTTAGTATGTTTATTCTATATTATGTGGCTAAATATCCACTTGTAAGTGAATATGTACCATGTGTGTCTTTCTGCTTCTGGGATGCCTCACTCAGGATATTTTCTTGTTCCATACAAACGTCTGCAAATTTCATGATTCCCTTGTTTTTAATAACTGAGTAGTCTTCCATTGTGTAAATGCACCAAAACTTCTGTATCCATTCTTTTCTTGAGGGAGATTGTTTCAAGATTCTGGCTATTACTAATAAAGCTTCTATGAACACAGTTAAGCAAATGTCTTTGTTCTATGGTTGAGCATTTTCGATATAGCTCAGGAGTGATATAGCTGAGTCTGGAAGTAGCACTATTCCCAGTTGTCTGAGAAAATGCCAGATTGATTTCTAAAGTGGTTGTACAAGTTTACATTCGCACCAGCAATAGAGGAGGGTTCTCCTTTCTCCACATCCTTTCCAGCATGTGTTGTCACTTGATGCTTTTTTTGTTTTTCAGTTTATTCATTATATATATCAATTTTAGCCCCCCCACCTCAACTCATCCCAGTCCAACCCTGCCTCCTCCCACCCCCTTATTCTCTTCTCCTAGTCCTTAATAAACATAAACAACAAGGAGGACCCAAGGGAAGATGCTTAAATCTCATTCAGAGTGGCAAACAGGATAGACAACAGAAGTGGTGGAAGAGAGGGAACAGGATGGGAGCCTACTATAAAGAGTCCTCTAAAAGGCTCCACCCAACACAGTTTCACATGAGTTTTTTATTTTAGCCATTCTGATAGGTGTGAGGTGGAATCTCAGAGTCGTTTTGATTCACCTTTCCCTGATTACTAAGGATGTTGAGCATTTCTTTAAGTGTTTTTCTGCCATTCGATATTCATCTGTTGAGCATTCTCTGTTTAACTCTGTACCCCATTTTTTTTAATTTCTGAGGATCAAAGCAGATGCAGTAAGCCACAGCCAAACTTTGGACAGAGCACAGGGAGTCTTATGGAAGAAGGGCTATATAGAGGGTCCTGGTGGGAACAGGAGCCCCACAAGGAGTCCAACAGAGAAAAAAAGCAGGGCCCAGGGGGGACTGCAAAGACTGCTGCATCAACCAAAGACCAGGCAGAGAGAGGGCCTAGACCCCCTGCTTAGATGTATCCCATAAACAGCTCAGTCACCATGTGAGTCCCCAAGTAAGGAGAGAAGAGACAGTCTCTGACATGAACTTTGTTGCCTGCTCCTTGATCACTTCTCCCTGGTGGAGTGACCTAGTCAGCTCACAGAGGAAGAGGATCCAGGCAGTCCTCTTATGGGACCTTATAGGCTAGAGTCAGACAGTAGGGGATGAGGACTTCCCCCATCTGTGGACTAGAGAAGAGGGATAGGGCAGGAAGAGGGATGGAGGGTGGCACTGGGAGGAAATGAGGGAGGGAATTACAACTGGGATACAGAGTGAAATAATAATAATAATAATAATAATAATAATAATAATAACAATAACAATAAAAAATAAAAGCATGCATGAGTGGAAGTTGTCCAATATATTAGTTAATTGAAAAGATTCAGATTCAAAAAGCATCTTATAATTTCAAATTATGTGACCATTAAACATACATTAAATTTTGTGGGTTTTTTTTTTCTCTTCCAAATTTTCTATCACAAACAAATGGTATCTTTCAACAGAAAAATCAGTAACTACTCTGTTCTTAAAGGATCTTTATTGGCTTGTTGAATTAGTTTATGGGTCCAGGTAAAAGATACTATTGGGCTCAGTCATTCTGGAATTCTGGGAGCCTCCACTTCCCTGTCTATCAAATACATTCTTCTGTAGATGATCTCACAGAAAGTTATTTCAACTTCCTAACATAATTCTGAAGTGAGGTTTGATGCCTACACAATACCACAGTGTTTCAGTTCGGATGGTGGGATCGTTCTCCTTCAGTATTTTTATTTAGTGTGTTATGTAGTAATTAACCTTCATTTTCAACTTTACTAGACTTTTAATCACCTAGGAGACACTCATCTGGAAATTGTCCTTAAGGCACTCTCCAGAGAAGTCTGACAGAGGGTTCAGAATAAATATGATTGGCACCATTTCATGGACCAGGGTCCCAAGATGAATAAGAGGGGCTGAGAGGGAGGGAGAGAGCAGGCTGGTACCAGCATTCATCTTCTGCTTTCTGACTGCAATTGCATTGTGAGTCACACTTCTGCAAACACAGCTGGAGTCCCTGTCACCACCACATCTTCTTCACCATGGACTTAAGGATTCATAAGCAACTTCAGTAAGAAAGCAGAGAGGTATGTCATGAAATATTGGAAATATATAGCCTTTTGATATTACCCAGTTCTCCGCTAAGACTTTCTATACGACTTATAAGGGAGTTTTTGTACCTTTGCATATTATTGTGACTGGAAGACAGTGGGGACTCTTGGAAACAATGATTTTCAGGAAGGAAACGTCTTTGTTGTACTAGTGAGATGGCTCGGCAGTTAAAGATGCCTGTTGCAAAGACTGAAACCAGATTTTTGACTCCTGGAACACATATACTGGAAAGAGATAACTGACTTCCACCCATTATCCTCTGACCTTTACACAGCAACACCCATATGTACCCCCTCCATAAATTTAAAATATCTTTGGCATTCAAGGAAAGTTGTATTTGACCATCTTAAAATGTGCAAATTAGCTGATGCAGAATAGTTAGGCCAGGATCCTCGCGTTGTGGTTACTTTCAAAAGGGCTTTTTTTAACGTGGACATGAACTTGGATGGTTACAAACTGTGACCATACAAGTAGTGGTTACAAGAATAGTCTTCATGTAGAGTAGACTGATTTCACTCAATCGCAAGGTCTATTTTTCATAGTACCTTAGACTAGGATTATAGGTGGGCATTCTGATATTTCACTCAAGCAAGATGTGCTGGCTAGTTTTTTGTAAACTTAACGCAAACTATAGTCATCTGAGAAAAGGAGGACACCTTGGTTGAGAAAATATCTCTATGAGACTGGGTTGCTGTGTAGATATTCTTATTTAGCAATCAATATGGGATGGCAGAGCCCATGGTAGATGGTGCCACCATTGGGGCTGGTGGTTTAGCTTCTAGAAGAAAGCACTCTGAGTAAGCCGTAAGGAGCAAGCCAGTAAGCAGCATCCCTCCATGGCTTGTCCCTCAACTCTAGCCTCCATGTCTCTGCCTGTTTGATTTCCTGTCCTTACTTCCTTCAGTGATGAACAGTGAAGTGTAAGTGTAAGCTAAATAAACCCTTTTCTCCTCAATTTGCTTTTGGTCATGGTGTTTCATCATAGCAATAGTAACCCAGACTATGACACCAAAAGAGGAACTTTATTGGTGGCATTTGAAGTAAAATAAAAGAAGATTGAAATGGTTAAATCTATGTGGTTTGATACCAGCTATTTTTCAGGATAAAAATATTTTTTTTTGCAACCTGAATTTAAATTCTAAAGGCAACACAAAGTTCACCTCCTCATAAAATTTTTGTTGCCCTGAGTAGATAAGTATTCAAACAACCCAGCAACTTTCTCTATTCTGATTTCATGGGCTCTTCCTGCACTGATGCCCTTCTCTCTGGCTCAAGGGTGGCCTCTCGGTGCTTATTCACTCTTCCATGCAGTCAGTTGCTTGCCCTATCTAGACTTCTTGACAGTATATTGTATAGCTCTAACATTTGGCTACACACAATAATATAAATACACTGGTCTTCTCCAGAGATGAACTCCACTCAAGACTTGCCACACTCAAAATTCCTCCTAAATATGACTCCAAAACATTGATGCAGCATTGGATGATTGGCCCCATGATGGATGTTTAGAAAGACTTAGAAAAAGCAGAACATATAATCTCTATTCCCAGTGATAGTGGGAAGCCTCAATAACACGTGTAAAATCATTAGAGGACAAGCATGACATTATGTAATTAGGGATTTAATTATGTAGGCAAAACTGTATCGGATTTAAATGGAAGGAGATTGATGACTGTGAAAAGATGAAGGATCACTTCATGGAAGAGATGTGGAGAGATAGAAACGAATTAAGTTGATTGGGAAATGCTCCTTAACTAAGGCAGCTTCTCTGACGTTCCCGTGAAATGTGTGCCTCTGTGTGAACCCAGGATGAGTGATCCTAGAACAAACATGTCAGAGACAAGCGCTAAGGCATTGAGTTTCTAGGGCAAAAAGCCATCCCTAGGTGCAAGCGTTTTTATCTGAGTTTGAGGGGAAAGTTCATCCGACTTTTTCATTCTCCATTTCATGACACACAAAATAGTTCATAAAGCAGAATGACATTGATTTGCTTATAATTACTAAAAGGCCTTGTTTGGAAGTATTTTCCACTGGAAAATTCAGAACAGTTGTGTGTTAAGAGGAAAATAAGACTCTCAGGGGAGGAAATATTGAAGAGTTGCAAATGTATGTGGTAATTCTAATATTAATTTAGAAACAGTTTTTAAGTTTTATTTCTTTTCAGTTTGCCATTCTGTAGTCAAGTGCAGTACATGTTTATAGAGTATGAAACCGGCCTCAAAGTAGGTGTGTCCAGAACTGTGCTGGGATGAATTCCAGCTCTGTACTGTTGTTTCATCTTCAGTATAATGAACAAGATGCTGCCATTAACAGAAAATACTGCAGCAATGTGTGTTTTTTTCCATAACTGTTTTCACTTCACAAATGGAGTTAACTTTGTGCTATTTCACAACCTATATATCTGAATAGTAATACATGCATTTGATTAAACGTAAGGTGAATAGGTAAAATGTGAAGGCAGAGAGTAAATATATTTATTTCCTAACAAATGTTTGCTTTATATATTTTATAAATACCATAAATAGAAACATAAGTATATGCATATTTTATGTAAGCAGAGGGAAACATATAGTATTTATAGTGTCTATACACACATTTTATATAACAGGGAATTTTCACCTGTCTAGAAACAAAACCTGATTTCCCTGTAAGTGTAGGGGAATGGGCACCACTTTTTTTTTTTTTTATCTCTTAGATAAAGGTATCTTGGTATGAATGAAATACTTGGATTGTCAATATCAATAGAAAAGGATAAATCAACCTAAATCAACCTTTACTATCTTTGACCACTAGGTGGCAATCTGTAGATATGTGTAAATTCAAGGCTTTTTTTTTTTTTTTTTTTTTAATAATGATGCTTCAAAATAAACTCCTTCCCTGACCAACCTCCTTGGTTAACAGCCCTCCTAAGAAGCCATGTGAGCTTATAGATGCTTCTTGGAAATTTGGTCAATTTGTCACACAGATCACTAACAAGGAGTCACTGTTTGTATTCTAAATGCGTAAAGTTCTTGATTCTGGTTCAGTCAATTTAAGTCTAATTGTGCTCCCAGGTATGTGCGGGAGAGCAGATTGTTCACAGAAAGTCCAATTAGTCTCCAAGTGCAGTTCCTCTGTTCAGGATTGTTTCATAGGAGTCCCATGCCATGTCCTGGAGGGCGTTTGTGCACAAGGAAAAGTTATGTGCAAAGGGACGGCTGCAACCAAGTCTCTCAAACTGGTCTTAAATAACTATAAATAAGCTACTTATAAACTACCCGCATATCCCTCAAGATTCTTGCAATTTTGGGGGAAGAAACTTGTATTTGAAGACAATTGCTGTTTATCTCACACCCAAGTGTGTGCCTCATTTGCCACACAGTACAGAGTTCCATCTTTAAGGTCAGTATTGATCCTGCCAACTTCTTACCCATTTCATGGGTGAGAGGATGAGACCAAGTTATGTCTCTAGCAGCTGGATCTTAGAAGCACGTCACCCTAACATCTTTTAGTGCTGCCTTTTTTGTTCTCTAGGAAAAATGATAGGCCTTTGGACAAGACATTTCCATTGAAATCTCAAAAATACAGTCCCGTAAGTATTTGGGTTCTTCCAGAAGGAATTTAATAAATTCTCTTTTCATGGAGGGTAATGGTTCTTAGCCTATGGGTCACAACCCCTTTGGGAATTACACGTTATGTCTCCTATATATCAGATATTTATATTACAATTCATAACAATAGCAAAATCATAGCTATGTAGTAGCAACAAAATAACTTTATGGTTGGAGGCTATGACAACATAAGGAAACATACTAAAGGAACACAATATTAGGAAGGTTGAGAACCACTGGTCTAGAGACGTAAACAACAGTGTTTCCTAATGAAGTTAAGTTTACACACACACACACACACACACACACACACATGCATACATGCATACACATACACACGTGCACATTAAAATGCAACTGGCAGAGTGGATGCTAATGTTTGAGTAATTGTCTACAAATAGGCTTGCTGAAATTTTTAGCTCTCTCTCAACTGCTAGGTTCATAATAGAGAAATAAAGGATGGTCACTGTGGCAGGCAAGTATAAGGTAGAGTCGATGATTGCATGCTTTGCCTTTTATTTAAGTACAGATAAAGCTGCAATAAAGTCTTGTATTAATATGGATGACACAGCTTGCTCGTATTTTAAAACATTCTCTCAGCATGTGGAGCCACTGAATAAAATGTCCATACAGAGCCCATGTGTAAAACAAATGAGCTGAACCTGGAAGAAGAGGAGCCTATAGACATTCCAGATGCAGAAGAGTGTGGGAATGAGTGTTGATGGCAAAGCCAAGCAAAAATATCAAATAAAATGTAACAATTAACTTAAAATATAGTAGACAGAGAAGGAGGCTGTAAAATTATCAGGCAACCATTTGCTCCCCTTGATGTTAGTATAGAATGATGGCTGGGAGGGATTATGGGCTTGCAAAGTTGAAGAGATGCCATAAAAGGGGGAGAATTTCTCAGTGGGAAGCATCTTTAGTACATGTGGTATTGTGAAAAGCATTACAGCCCTAGCATAAATAATCTAAGTACAGGTACACTGATAGACATTTGCAGGCAGGAATGTAAGTGGAAAGCAAACAGAGGGACTTGATTTGATTTAAAATGAAGAGCGAATTTGATAAAAATAAAACAGACACTATGATGGAAAGGTCAAATTGGAGAAGAGGGTTTACAGAGCACAAGGAAATGAGAAGGAAGAGATGGGTATAGAGAAGAGTAAAACAAAACCACCTGGATACTAATGCATTACCAGCCTGGCTCCTGCTGTGCATAAGGAATGTGTGGTACATGGTCTCAGGGGGTAAGGAACAGCATAAAACACAGCCGTCCTTTACCAAGGGTCTTACACTCTTCCCAGGGAGAAAAAGCAGATGCATATCAAATGGTTAGATTAACTAGAAATACTAACAGGAAAAGACAACACAACAAAATGAGCAAGATAGATCTGATTGTGGTAACTAAGAATCCACCCAGACATTAAAAAGAAACAAATAATCCACCTAAATTTCTTGGACAAATGTTTATATTTATATAACTCTTTGACTTATGATAATAAGACACGAATTAATACAATTTAAAATAAAATGGCATGGACCTTGGTCCCCTACACTTATGGAGCTGATGGAGAGTTCCATCTTCATGGGGTCCCATAGCAACTGGAGCGGGAACTGTCCCTGGCGTGGACTCTCTTGCGGGTAGTTGAATCACTTTACCCTAGCTGAACTGCCTCGTCTGGCCTCACTGGAAGACCATGTGTTTAGTTCTGATATGACACGAAGTCTTGAGATGGGGTGGGGAGGTGGGGTTCCCTTCCCTGAGAAAAAGAGGAAGGACAATGAAGGAAGAGGGTGGGCGGGAGAAGAGGAGAGAAGAGACTAAGATAGGGATGTAAAGGAAATAAATAATTTAATTAAAGAGAAAAAACAACTAATTTATGGTAAATAAAATAAAATGACATGGACATAGAAGTGACTTAGTCTTAGGAACTGTAGTTTTCCAAGAGTTAAGCTTTAGTCTTTGAGCTCAGAGATTGAAAGTACAGTAGTTGTGTTTAATGGCTCAGCCAATTAAGCTTTCTCAGTCCTTTACTGGTAAATGTTTTTTTGCTGATTAGCAAAGAAGAAAGCCATTACAGGACAAAACCAGTCTTTACCCATTAATGAATTTGGTTTAAATAGCAAAGTATTTTAAATTGATCTTTGTATTACATATAAAAATCATTCATTAGGTTAAAAAATATCTGTCTCCAGTTATCATTAGATATGTAAAATAATTTGTGCCACTTAAAATCTTTTTAAAAATCTCTTCACAAATTATCTCTTCAATCTATTTATTAATTTAGGATGTGGAGATATTCTTTTTCAAAGATACACTTTCTTAAAACCCATTTATTAAAGAATTCTAACATCTTGTAAAGTAGTTATGAGACAATGAAGAGGACGATGATGAAGATAGTAATTATTTTATTTGAGCACCAAGGGCATGTATTTTATTTGATTAATTTACCATTTAAAGTCGTTCAAACTATGACATCTTTCAAGTTCTGAAACCATCTGTCAAATGATTGGAGCACCCCCAAATCTGCATAATTCCAAAGCCATTGCTCTTTCTTCTAGGTTGTGTAACATCTTTAGAGAATCATGTAGTAATGTTTCATATTGATGCTTGTTTGTGCGCGCACATATGTGCAGTATATGTTCACGAGCCTTCCTAAAAAGGTTTGCTTACTGGAAAACCAGAATCTGTTTCAAGATTTTATGACAAACTTAAATAAAAGGTAGAATTAGATTTATTTTTCTTTCCTATTCCTAACTAATTTCATCTCATTAAAAAAATGTTTGGTGCTTTGCAACTTATGGTTCTCTATACAGGGTGCCTTCATTTTCTTGTTTTAACGGTGACAGCATTTGATCTAGATCCAATAGTCAAAAACAATATGTGAAAAATGCGTTGTAAAAATTCTCAGTGGCTTCCCTAATGAGGGAAGTAGGGGCTTCTTCTGCCATGAACTCAGTGACAGGCTTTCTGACCACCTCCCCCTGGGGGGGTGCAGCCTTGCCAGGCCACAGAGGAAGACAAGGAACCAGTCCTGAGACCTGATAGGATAGTGTCAAATAGAAGTGGACTAGGGGAGGGTTTAGGGGGAGAAGATGGAGGGAGGGTAGGATAGGGAGGAAATGAGGGAGGGGGCCACAGCCAGGATACACACTGAATAATTGTAATCAATGATAATAATATTTTTTAATTTTCAAATAGCTAATAAAAATGAGAAAAAGATATTTGAGAAACTTAATACTGTAAATATATATATGTAATATTATATATATATACACATAGATAATTATTCACACCTGTTTTCTCCCATATACTGCAGTGTTTTGCCCCAGATGCTATAGAGCTTCATTAAAGATGTCCCCTTTATCAAATTGTTTTATATACCAGTAACATTAAACCACATTTACCACATTTAAAGTGAATGTGACAGTAAAAGCATTTAATTGACTCAGACAAAAAAAAATTCTGAAAGTCAGATTCAGTGGCAGAGAAATCTTGCTTCCCAGGTCGTTGCTGTATCCCACAGATCTGAATTCTCTCCATCAGATTGTCTGGTTTTCCAAATGTATCAGTTTCATTTCAGGGGTGATTTCCCTCATTCCCTAAAGATAACTCCTGGAACCTTACCGGTATTTGTATGTGCTATGAGAGAAGCAACATGGTCACTAAAGATTGTTTTCGAAAAATTAAGCATCACCCGGATTTGATCAGCTATGTTCCATGTCCATGTCTGTAACAATCATGGTGACATGATAAATTAAAAATACTGATGGTATTAGATTTGGTTGTGGAAGTTTGCCCTAAACCTGTTAATGGAATTATATTCTGTGCATATCGATATTTTCTTCACCAAAAAGTTAAAGCTATTTGGAAGAAGAAACATATAAGACAGCAACTAAAACTATTGCTTTAGCACATATAACTGTGCTAACATACTGGGGCACCCTCCCTCTTTCTCTCCCTCACCTTTTTTCTCCCTCCCTCTTCCTCCCCCTATTCCTCTTCTCCTGCTTGTCTCCTCTCTCTCTCTCTCTCTTTCTCTCTCTCTCTCCCTGTTCCTTCCTCTCTCTTCTCCCCTCTTCCCTCTCTTCTTCCTTTCTTCCCTCTCCTTCTCCACACAAGTGCCAATGTTGGTATTATTACTTCTTTTCCTTGAGAAGAGCATCTCATGAGGTTCCTCCTCTTAGTATTGAACCAAGAAAAAGATCCCCTGTGCAAAAATAGCCCCAAAGGCAAGTTTTCTTTCACTTGGTGCCCAGTTTTACTCATGCCTTTGTGCTCTGGCAGATGGGCATGGGTATGGAAGCTAAGAGACTTCTACATATGAATACATAGGATGAACAGTTCAAGAGTTCTTCTGTTTGAAATTTGATGTTCACTGAAATAGCTGTGGATTCTCAGCCACTGCACATAATGTTAAAGGGAAGATAATTTTCTTTTAATCAGTATAAGTATAAGCTCAATCAAATTTTAGTTTAGAAAAACAAAACAAAAACAAAAATTCCACCATCACCACCGTATTCCAGATGGGAACTTCTACGATCTCAGAGTTATCAGTTGTGTTCCGCACGAAAGAACACTGGGTTCCATAGAAAACCATGGAAAACGGTCTAGTCTAAGCAAACACAGTGTGCATTCTGCTACTATCAGCCAGTGCACAGCCCTGACCGTCAGCGATAGTGTTTTTAAGACCTTGGTTTTAGCAGCCACCAAATTTCGAAGATTAAAGGAGAAACAGACTTTAAAAATAGAAAACATATGTTTTGGTCTATATAAGTGAGTATATACCATGTGTATCTTTCTCCTTCTGGGATACCTCATTCAAAATGATCTTTTCTAGATCCCACCATTTGCCTGCAAATTTCATGATTTCCTCATTTTTGATTGCTGAGTAGTATTCCATTGTGTAAAAATACCACAATTTCTGTATCCATTCCTCCATTGATAGACAGGATGTTTTCAGGTTCTGGCTATTACAAATAAAGCTGCTACAAACATGGTTGAGTAAATGTCCTTGCTGTGTATTTGAGCATCTTTAGGGTATGTGCCTAGTAGTAGTACAGCTGGGTCTTGAGGAAGTGCTATTCCTAATTGTCTGAGAAAGTGCCAGATTGATTTCCAAAGTGGTTGTACCAGTTTACATTCCCACCAGCAATGGAGGAGGGTTCCCCTTTCTCCACAACCTCTCCAGCATGTGTTGTCATTTGAGGTTTTTTTAAATATTTTTCTTTATTAATTACACTTTACTCACTTTGTATCCCCCCCCCATGGTTTCCTCCTTCCTCCTGTCCCAATCCCTCCCTTCCTCCACCCTCTGCATGCATGCCCCTCCCCAAGTCCACTGATAGGGGAGGACTTCTTTTCCTTCCTTCTGATCCTAGTCAATAAGGTCTCATCAGGAGTGGCTGCCTTATCTTCTTCTGTGGCCTGGTAATGCTGCTTCCCCCTCTGGGGGAGGTAATTAAAGAGCAGGCCAATCAGTTCATGTCAGAGACAGTCCCTGTTCCTATTACCATGGAACCCACTTGGATACTGAACTGCCATGGGCTACATCTGTGCAGGGGTCTTAGGTTATCTCCATGCATAGTCCTTGGTTGGAAAAGCAGTCTCAGGAAAGACCCCTGTGCTCAGATTTTTTGTTTCTGTTGCTCTCCTTGTGGAGTTTCTGTCCTCTCCAGATCTTACAGTTCCCCACTTCTTTCCTAAGATTTCCTGCACTCTGCCCAAAGGTTGCCCATTTTAGCCATTTTGATGGGTGTAAGGTGAAATCTCAGGGTCATTTTGATTTGCATCTCCCTCATGGCTAAGGATGTTGAGCATCTCTTTAAGTGTTTCTCTGCCATTCTATATTCCTCCATCTAAAGAAGATAAACAAGAAAGAGGACCCGGGATAAGATGAACAATCCTCACTTAGAAAGATAAATGGGATGGGCATTGGACATAGGAGAAAACAAGTAATAGGACAGGAGCCTACCACAGAGGGTCTTGAAAGACTCTACCTAGTAGTTTATCAAAACAGATACTAAGACTCATAACCAAACCTTTGGCAGAGTGCAGGGAATCATATGAAAGAAGGGGGAGTTAGTATCACGTGGAGATGATAGGAGCTCCACAAAAACCAAATATATCTGGGTATATGGCTCTTATATGTGACTGTTTATCCAACCAAGGACCATGTATGGATATAACCTATAACCTCTGCTCGGATGTAGTGTAGTCTGTTGTAGCTCAGTAACTAAGTTGGTTTCCCTAGTAAGGGGAACAGGGACTATTTCTGACAGGAACCCAATGGCAGGCTCTTTGACCTCCCCACCCCCCAAGGGAGGAGCAGTTCTGCTAGGCCACAGAGGAGGACTTTGCAGCCAGTCCTGAGGATACCTGATAAAACAGGGTCAGATGAAAGGGGAGGAGGTCCTCCCCTATCAGTGGACTTGGAAAGGGGCAGGGAGGAGATGAGGGAAGGAGGGTGGGATTGGGAGGGAATGAGGGAGCAGGATACAGCTGGGATACAGAGTTAATAAAATGTAACTAGTAATAAAAAAATTAAAAAAATAAAAGGAATGCAAAAAAAAATAGAAAACAGTATTTGAACAAAGTTATCACAAATGTTTCAGAAAGTGTCTTTACAAATAAGACCGCAGATTTCAGATGTAGAAAAGTTAAGGCAAGAAGCAAAAGTAAAATCCATGAAATGGAAGCATTTAAGAAAATGCTGTATGGTAACCAACCAATATCTGATTTGGAACCCATACTTCACACTGTTTGAGTAAACAAGAACCAGAGAATAGATAGCCCAGGGTGGTAGGGTAAAACCCACTACTGTTTTTTTTGGGTTTTTTTTTGTTTTTTTAATGCAGTAAAAACCACTTCTAGTAACATTCCACAATATCCATAGATCAGTACCTTGTTCAGCCATCAACAAAGAAGCTTCCACTTTCAGCAGATGGGAACAGATAAGGAAATCCACAGCCAGACATGTGGAGAATGAGAGGCGATGGAACACTCAGCTCTAAATGGAATGTCTCCATCAAATCATCCCCTTCAGGGGTCAGGGAACCCTGTGGAGGAGGAAGTAGAAAGAGTGTGAGATCCAGAAGGGATGGTTACACCAAGAAAACAAGGCCCTCTAAAACAACCTGATCATATATATGAACTCACAGAGACTGAGGCAGCATGCTCTGGTCCTGCTCAAGTCTGCACTAAGACCTTTGTGTGTAGTCAGGGCTTTCTGTTTAATTTAGTTTTTTTTTCAATTTTTTTTTATTTTTTATTTCTATGGGATTCCTGAGTGTGCCAACCAGTGGGTCTCTGTTTCCTGTGCCTTCACTTGGACTACTTTTCTTCTATTTATTTGAGCTGTCCAATTCCAATTTATTTAAATTTGTCTTATTTTATTATTTTATCTTAGAAGACTGTTTGTTTTCTAATTAGAAAGAGAAAAATGGAGTAGATCCTGATGGAAGGGGAGGTGGTGAGGAATTGGGAGTAGAGAGACACGAATCTGTAAACATATTATGTAAAAAACATATCATGGTATATACTCGCTTATATAGACCTACAAGATATGATAAACATAATGAAGTCTATACACCTAAAGAAGATAAACAAGAAAGCAGACACAAGGTAAGATGATCAATCCTCACTCAGAAAGACAATTGAGATATGCATTGGACGTATGACAGGAGTCTACCGCAGAAGGCACCTGAAAGAACCTACCAAGCAGCATTTCAAAACAGATACTAAGACTCATAACCAAACCTTCGGCAGAAGGGGAGTTGGTATGACACGGAAAGGAAAGGGACCACACAAAGACCAAATATATCTGGGCACAGGGTTTTTTTATAAAACTGTTTCTCCAACCAAGGACCATGTATCAATATAACCTAGAACCTTTACTCGGACGAAGCTCGTGGTAGCTCAATAACCAATTGGTTTCCCATAGTAAGGGGAACAGGGACTATCTCTACAGGAACTCAATGGCAGGTTCTTTGACTCCCCATCCCCCAAGGGAGGAGCAGTTGTGCTAGGCCACAGAGGAGGACTTCGCAGCCAGCCCTGAAGATACCTGATAAAACAGGGCCAGACGAAAGGGGATGAGGTCCTCCCCAATGAGTGGACTTGGAAAGGGGCAGGGAGAAGCTGAGGGAGAGAGTGTGGGATTGGGAGGGAATAAGGGAGTGGGATACAGCTGGGATACAGAGTTAATAAAATGTAACTAATAATAACAAACAATAAAAAAGCAAAAAAAAACCATATTTCCAATAAAAGGGAAAGATACAAAATACAGTGGAGTTTTCCAATGAATGCCACCCACCCTGCAATAACAGAATATAGAGTTTGTGTTCTGAAGCGAAAATAGGAAGGAAAATGTACAAATCTAGGAAATCTAGGTAGGTCAGCATTAATTCCATCCTTGCTTTATAGCAGTGAATGTGGTTTTTTTTTTTTTTTTTAATGACTAATTTAATACACAACAAAAGACATTCCTGGAAATAACTAGCAGCTGGAAACATATCACTGATATGCAGAAATCAAGGTTCATTGTGACTTAATGCTGAGCACAGAGGCCAACCAGCAACCAGCAGAGTGAGGATAAGTAAGACATGGCTGTCACCTGAACCACTGGGAAAGGCTGGGAAAGGTTTCATTCTCCAAACACTGGAATCAGAGCTTTGAGAAGTTAATACATTTAAAAAACAAAACAAAACAAAAAAACAAGAAATCCTGTATAATGGATAGCTGCTTGAATGACGTCATGATTGTATCAGGTTATAGTAACTAATTAAAGGGAAACAGGAAAGATAATGTAAGAAAGCCTTTGAGCTGGTGGTATGTATTGGTGGTATATTTGTGTGCATAAACCCGCAGTCTTTCTTTGTTACTTGATCTGTAGCCTATCACAGGTATGCTGTAGTGGCATCCTCAGTGAGTTAGTGAATGGAACATTTCAGAGAAAGATTTAAGAGCACCACAACTTTAAAGATGTGGAGTTATATGCAGTGTTGAGATATAGAACTATTACTAAAATATTTCAAATGACGAGACATCAGATTATTCTTTAGAACCCCAAGGACGTATTTGAAACTATATGTGAACAGGAAGCAGGGAAATAAATGCAGCCCACTGTAAATAAAAACATTTTACCAATGGAAAGGGTCCAGACAGGAAGGTCTCATCAAAAACTACATGACTATGGTCATGCTGACCCCATCCGTCCAAAGAGATCCTTAACGATCTAAATCACAGTTGAACTAAATAACTCAGTGAGAAAGCAAAGTTTTGGAGGGAATGGGTTTTTTTTTAACCTATTGCAAGTATTTCTTTGGAGATTTGGAATTGAGGAAGGAATTTTGGGAACATTTGAGAAGTATGTATGGTATGGAAAATCTGAAAGCAAGGGTATCCGTGCGTGTAGTTACCAGTATTGCTTTAATTACGGGATTGTTTACTTTGATATATTTGGAAATACATTTTCTCCAAAATGAGGTGTTGGGAGCAGGAGTGAATACCTCTGAATACGTATATGGTATGTCATGTGTGTCTGTGATATGTCTGTGTGTGTGTGCACACTTGTTCATGCCAGGGGTTTCTCTGTGTTTTTGTGTAGGTAAAACTGAGAAACAAAAGGAATAATATGCTAGTAGGAGAAAGTTGAATCAAAAGTTGGTGTTGCAGACCCACTCTAAGGCTGATGAGATTGCACACAGTAAAAGTATAGCCTAAAACATTGGTTATTCTTCTCTTTATAGAAAACTTCATGTGGACTTCTCATGTACAGGTAATGGGAAGTATAAGTTCTAAAACCCTCTAACTTTAACTAATATCGCAGAGTTCTGAAAACCATTAACCATTTGTCCCAAGGCAACAGTCCTTTGTTTTGTTGTTGTTGTTGCTTGTGGTTTTTTTGTTTGTTTGTTTGTTTGTTTGTTTGTTTGTTTTTTTACTCAGGGGCCCATATTATTTATGAGCCTCTACAAACAAGTGGCCGGAGAAGTACAGAAATGTAGCACATTTGAGGCTCCCAGCCAGAAAATGTGAACTTTCTGAAATATATGCTGAAGACAAATCTGACTGTTAAATGACTTGAGCTAAAGAAGAAAATGTGTCTAGCATCAGGATAACCGCCTCTAGGGTTAGGCTGGTAGTAAATGGCCGAGTCTGTATTCTTTCTGAGTCTAGAGTTGTCAGAAATCCTTCAGGTTTCCTCAGGTCATTAAAAAGTTTCAGCATCTTTCTCTTGCTCAGTCTCCAGGCCCACAGTTTCCAAGTCTCAGCTGTTGCACAGCCATTGATGCAAGAAAAGCTACTACTGAGTAACTCGGCTCTTTCCTCTTTTTCATTCCTACCAATACTACATCTCATATTACACAGTCAATATATTATTATGCCCAGCATTATATTATAATAATTAATATTTAAAATATTTTATGAATATTAAGCTGTACAAAAGAAAAAAGTATGAATTTATAGTTTGCCATGTAATCATTAAAACTTTCTCATTTTTTAAATTTTTCATTGTTTATACGGATTCAAATTGTACTTATTTCATTTTCACCTCAGTACAATTTCTCTATCACCTCCCAGCTTTGTGCTGTTATTGTGAAAATAATTAATATCAAGTTTCTGAATCTCATACATTGAAGGTAAATAATGCAATTTTATACATATTGTATTATATAATTACTTTTTAATCAAGAGGGAAAATGGGATAAATGTGAATTAATATTATCTTATAATTACCTAATTACCTTTACTAGTGCTTACAATTTTTCATACAAATTGAAGCTAATGTCTGGATCCCTTGATTTCAACCCAAAGAAATTGCTTTAGTATTTCTCGCAAGATGGGTCTAGTAGCAATAAATTCTCATTATTTGTCACGTGAGACTGCATTCATTTCACTTTTAGCTTGCAAAGAGAAACTGCTATGTACAAAATTCTTGGTTGGCATTATCTCTATTTTCAAATTTTCTGATTCTATCGTATATCAACTTAAATAAGGCGCCAGTTTATGATTTTGTGACTTGCAGTTCTTAGCTACCAACACACATTGTGCAGTCACCATATTTTGAACTTGCAGTTTTGATATTTTTCTGTATAACTGTTCTGTAATGTGATTGTCTTTGGTGGAGAGCAGTGGTAGTGAGCCCCAGCTCACTGCCATATGGCTATGAGAGTCAACAGCCAAAATACGCATGGACTTGTTGCTAAGCTACAATGATTGCCAGGTGACGTGAATTAAGTGCATTTTAAATGTAGAGTATTTTCCATTTACTCTGAGTTCATCAGAACTCCATTTAATCATAAATCAAGGAATATCTACAGATTATTGAGTTTCCTTGATTAATTTTATAAATCAGTGGTTGAACTTTTCACTCCTAAATTTCCATGTGGGTCTAATTGAGTTTAATCTCTATCTCTTTACAATTTTTTCCTGTTTGATGAAATAGTGTCACCATAGCTTCTTTTTTATACATTTAAATCTGGTTCCCTTTAGCTAGTTGAATGTCTCTATAATGAATGCTTTGAACTTTTATTCACTCCTAAATCTGACATGTGATGTCTCTCAAGCAGATTTTTTTTCTATTATTCTTGTATATAAGTGACACATTTCTGATTTTTCTTTTGCATTCCTTCTAAGTTTTCATCAAACTGAGAACTGTAGGTAAAGAGTTGTAGAAACTCATCCGTTTTGCCCTTTGGAACTTGTGATTTTCATGTTGGTTTGATGACATGTCTGGGCTAATTCAGGAAACCTGTTCCCCCTAGAGTGAGTCTGCTGAGGACATTTCTCGAGATGTGCAGCTCAAGCATTAGGGATTGTCTTCCTCTGTTGTTATACTCAGCTGCTAATGTCCACTAATTACAGCATTCTTATTTTATTTTCTTTAAATAGAACCCTGAAGAATACATTCTTCAGTGGTGGGATTAAATTAAATTAAGGGTCATGTTTCATCAACTTTGGTAGATGCTCTGATTCTAGGAAAATGCTTCTTTGTGGTATCCCCAGTTCTCTACTTTTGGACTTCTATGTCATATATGGGTGTCTTTTCTTCTTTTCTTTTTTATTTAAAGTCATATCTTCAATTCTCCTCTTAGATGCGTTTTGGTAATCGCCATTGTGCTCAACAATATCCTTAGACATGAAATTTCCTGCCTGGTAAGCAGTAGTAGAGATGAATTTTTTATTCTTATGGATTGTGTTTCCCTTAGGCAGAACCTCTATGCCACAGCATCTGGGATAGATTATGGAAGTAGGTTCATTTTCTTAGAGTAACATTACTGCTACTCAGTAAGGCAATGGAAGGGGTGGCTTTTGATCTTATGAAGTTACCCATTTTAAACTGAACATCTATTGGACACAAGACATACATGTTTGAGTTTGGGATTTCTTGGTCCATTTTACTTAGGATAGCTTCTTTGTGTGAATGGTTAGACGATGGAAGGAAGACCAGTCTTCTTGCCTGTGGCTTCTGAGAAGAGAGTTTCTGTGATACCCAGCTCAGAAGGTATGGTAAATATTGGCACCTCTCCTGGAATTAATCTGTAGCCCTAGCCTGAGACAAAAGATATAAAAGAAGATCATCTGTTAGGTTTGAAGTGCAACTATAATAATTCTTTGTCATACTGATCTGGAGATAGTGTGTCATCATTTAAATGCCAAATTTTTTTTTTCATACCTAAATTAAACTTTTTCTTAAAGAGATAGCTGCACATTTTATGTAGCTATTTTGGGACAATTTATAATCTTTTAAAAAGACAATTTTTGAAATGTATTCATTAGTAAAACAGATTTGGGTTTTTATTAAAGAGAGACTCAACCGTACTTCATCCTTACAATGCCATTTCAATAGTTAAACTAACTGGTTGTCTTTTATATAATATATCATGTTTAAGAAATGTAGTTTTGTCTCTGATATGAACTCAGTTGCCTGCTCCTCCTTCACTTCTCCCTGGTGGGGAGACCTAGCCAGCCCACAGAGGAATTGGATCCAGGCAGTCCTGATGACACCTGATAGGCTAGGGTCAGAACGTAGGGGAAGAGGACTTCGCTTATCAGTGGAGTAGGGAAGAGGGCTAGGGGAAGAAGACAGAGGGAAGGTGGGACCAGGAGGAGATGAAGGAGGAGGCTACAACCAGGATATAAAGTGAATTCATTTTAAAAAGTAATAATAATAATTTTAAAAATGCAGTTTCACAGAGCACAGTGGTACCCACCTATAATCCAGCACTTTGGGAGGCAGGCAGATCTCTTTGAGTTCGAGACCAGCGTGATCTACAAAGTGAGTTGAGGACAGCCAAGGCTACACAAAGAAACCCTGTTTTGAAAAACAAACAAACAAACAAAAGAAACATGATTTCATCATAAAATGTATAATTGCCCTTGTTTTTATGTATCTGAAGAGTGTAAATTTTCTTCTTAATATGAAAGTTCTCTTTTGTTTTTTATTTGCTGTTCCTAGCTAGCATTGCTGACAATATTGTTTGATCTAAATAATTGCAATTTATTTCCTCTTGAATTTTTTTAACTTTAAAAAAAAATTATTAATTACACTTTATTCATTTTGTATCCCCCCCATAAGCCCCTCCCTCCTCCCCTCCCGATCCCACCCTCCCTCCTCTTTCTGCATGCATACCCATCCCCAAGTCCACTGATTGGGGAGATTCTCCTCTCCTTTCTGATCTTAGTCTATCAGTTCTCATCAAAAGTGGCTGCATTGTCCTCTTCTGTGGCCTGGTAAGGCTGCTCCCCCCTCAGGGGGAGGTGATTAAAGAGCAGGCCAATCAGATTATGTCACAGGCAGTCCCTGTTCCCATTACTAGGTAACCCACTTGGACACTGAACTGCCATGGGCTACATCTGTGAAGGGGTTCTAAGTTATCTCCATGAATAGTCCTTGGTTGGAGTATGAGTCTCTGGGAAGTTATTCAACTCATGTGTCTAACTTTCTCTCAGTGTATTTTTCCTGTTCATGAGTTCCCCTCTTTTCATATTTATTAGATGTGGTGATTTGAATGAAAAGTGTCCCCCATAGGCTCATGTCTTTGACTTCTTTGTCTTGGGTTGTTGCTGTATTGGAGAGAGGTTACAGAATCTTTAGGAAGTAGAGTCTTGCTGCAGTAAGTATGCCATTGGACCTAGTCTTTTAGCATTTATGATATAATTTGTCTTCCAATGCACTCTCAGTTTTTTGTTTGCCTTAAAAATGTAGCCTCTACGTTTCCTGTTTCTGCTGCCTGCTGCTATGACTATCACCATTATGAGCTCTCTATTTTATGAAATCTTTATCCCTGTCAGTTTATAAGCTAACATAAACTGTTTCTTCTAAAAGTTGCCTTTGTACATAGTGATTTATTACAGAAGCTAAAAGTAATTAATGCTTCAGTTGATAACAGAAGTGGGGTTTTGTTTTGTTTTTTCTGTGAAGAACCTGAGGAGCATTGTTTTGTTTGAGGAACATGGAAGACTTTGAAACCTATGGCAAAATATCAGCCAAGAGTAATGGGACATCATAGTAACAGCCTGTAAAGCAGTGATGCTCAGAGTTATGCAAACAACTGAAGCCTGCTTCATGATGTTTCAGAGGGAAACAAGGTCCCTATTCACAACTGGCCTTAAGATCATTCATGTGGTATTTTGGCAATGTATCTGTCTGTTTTCTACCCTTGTCCTGAAAATTTATGTGAAAGGCAATGGGCAGAGGGGATTCCAAGCCTTTAAAGTGCTGAGTATATGGCTGGCAATTACTAACAACTCTTATGCAGGTTTACAATGAAGAGGAGCAGACTGTGAAGAAAAGAATTCATATTTCGCATTTTGGAAAGAACATCAGGGATTTTAATGCCATAGCCAAACTACATTCTGAAATGGGAGCAGTTATAGTTAAGATTACTCCCATTTAGAGTTCCCCTGTCAGCTTCATATAAACTCTAACACCCCTCCACAACATCAGCTGACGCCTTTGCGTGTCAGTCCCATTCCTTTCACAAGCTGGAAGCTTATGTCAGTGAGCTCTTTCCCCAGGGTGCCCTTCCCGTTGTTCCAATGGGTAGAAGGCTTTTCCTAAATGGGAGATATGAAAGAGTAATGGAGTCCTGCATTCTTCCTCAGCAATTTCAGAAAGCCACTGAGGCCAGGAAACACATGGAAGGATCAACATTACACGAAGGCCCTAAGAGGTCAATATGGTCCTAAAAGACCATTGAGGAAAGCTGTAAAGGACGAGCTAGAGCCCTCAAGATGTGAAAGATACCAGAGCCATGAGACATCTAGAAAGCAGCATGGGATAAAGGAGTGGAACCATCTCAAAGAGAGATGTAAATCAGAAAAATTAGAAAAATGAGCCATATGTGTTCTTTGAAATGAAAGACATTAGCTGTGGAGTGAGAGGATTTCATGCTTTTCCTTCTCAGTTTTGTCTTGCTCTGATCCAGTACCTATTCGCTATTCTACATTCTTTTATTATAGAATGGTAATTTACATTTTGTGTCATTCTGTTAGAAGTATGTAATTTGTTTGCTGGTTTTATAGGTTACAATTAAAGATTCCTTATTTCCAAAAAGAAGACTGTGGACTTTTAAGCAATGGTAAATATGTAAAAGACTTAAAGTTGGGCAAATTAAATTTTCATTATGATGATGGTCATGTGCTTATAAACACCAGATTGGGGGATGTGGTGGCTTGAATGAAAAAAAAAAAAAAAAAAAAACACATCTCCTGTAGTATCACATATTTATTTCAGCACTTCGTCCTCAATTATTGACACTTCTGAGGGATGTGGTAGAACCTTAGGAGATGGAACTTTGCTGGAGACAATTCTGTTCCAAGTTTACTCTCTGCTTTGAGTTGGTGGTTGAAGACGTGATAACTCTGCTTTTGCTCCAGAATCCTGCTGCCATGCTCCCTCTGCCATCAGGGATGCTCCACTTGACCTATTAGCTAAAATATGTCACTTTTGGTCATACAAGAGTAACCACTAAATAATGCTAAACTGCATTGCCAGAGTGCCAGTGTGTTGGCTTCCGAATCATTCCCAGAATTCTTCTGTTTTGTTGCCTTGACATTTTCTTGATTTTTTTTTTCTTTTAAATATGGAGCTAAATAATACTAAGTTACATTTATTGGTTTTTATGTATGAAATATTATAATCTCAGTGTACTAAATCTTGAAAGTGAAATCACAAAAGGGTTAAAAACATAGCATTGATATTTATAATATGAACTTATGGTATGTTGGTGTATTACATATATTTGCAAGTATAACATATGATATAAACATATATAATATGCTTAAATGTGAATAATATATATGCACATATGTAGTATGTATTTAAGTAGATGTACAGTTACTATTTCCAAAGGTGAACACCCTGTATGTGAACTCTTCTACTTATATTAACTTCTTCTATCCCTTACATTTGTATTGTTGGAAAAATAACCAATTCCAAACTTTTCTGTTTCCTGAAGACCAGACAAGAGTTAAATTCTCTGTTACTGCTAAAGCCCAGAATTGACAGACAGTTATCTGACCAGTTGGGGGTCTGGTTTCAATACGATGCACAGTTTCCCATTTCTACAGAAAAATCAGTAGGGTAGAAACCCTTGTTATCTCATTTAGTAATGTATTTTCTCATAAGGTAGGTGGTCAGCAAATGATTGTTGTACAATAACATGATACTGTTTAACTACCTTAAACCAAGGACTTGGCTATAGTTTCTGGAATCAGCATCTAACATTACATATATCTGCCTGTAGAACAATTCTCAACCCTTGACTCTTTCCTCCTGAATGAAGCCCAAATGGTAATTTCTTCTCCCTCTGAGAATTAGAGGGGATGGAAAGGATGAAGATATTCTGTAGGACTGTGGTTATCTGTAAAATTTACCACCGCTAAAACCTTTTATTGACTGAGATTTATGTCCTTTATAGTTCAGCAAATGCCTTGCACATTAAAATTAATAAATATCCCATTGTTTAAGTGTCAAGTAGTTAGATAATTGTTTTAACGAACCCATAAAAAAGGTAAATTTTATGCACAGAGATTGATTAATTTGCTAATTACTGAGCTCATGACCAATGCTGATAACAGGATAAGAGCCAGTACTGTAAAATATCTACTCAGAGCCACAGGCATCCCTAATTCCCTTGTATTTGCCTCACAGGGAAATGAACAAAGACCTGCCTCAAGGAAAATTAGCTCTATTGCAGTGTTATCTGCATATTTTGTTATAAGGCCATATGTAGACTTTGATCAAGGAAAATTTTCTGTCATATTTTAGAAGGTTTTAATGAGTATGCCTGAAACGTAATCATTTCTACTACTTTCACACGTTGTTCAATGGACTATGAGGCAGGGCTAGATCAGACATTGTCAGTTATCTACTAACTTAAAATCAGAGCTTTCAGATCTTCAGTATTCTTTAATTGAAAGGGTTTTCCTTCCTAGTCTGTTCGTCAAGCATATCAGTACCTCAGGGATAACATCTCCTTTATCCCTTGTGAAATTTAAACAGCATTTCTTGGAATAATGTAGGCCCTAAAATACACTAACGACATTGCAGGGCTGTGAGTTACTGCAATAATTAACAACTAAGTTTTCTGCATCTAGAGTGCACGCTGCTGGATAAAGGCGTCTAAAACTATTTTCAGATGCTCAGTAATTGTTAGGATGCTGGCACAAATCTTACTCCGTATATGTTTGTTGAACGAATGTTTGATGCCTCTCTCCAGACTGCTGGTCATCACAATAGCATCTGAGGAGCCATCCAGTGATACCATCAAACATTTTTCTCTTGAGATCTTCCAAGCCCATTCTATGGAAAGTACATCTCTATGTGTAAGCTAGATGAATTCAAATTTAAAAAGACTAGAATGAAAATATAATATAGTTATTAAAAGCCAAAGTTTAAATACCAAAAGGAAACTAACTTCCCACCGAAACAATCACATACATTTTGTTATTTAAAATACTAAAGTGCTCTGCTAGAGACTAAACACTCAAGCACTCAGTGTGGAATTTTCTACTAATCATGTTTTTCTTTCTCCAAAAAGAGAGAAAAGTAAATACGCTGTGTTAAAATTTGTCCCTTTTAGTCAGTTAATGATCTTGACTCAACCCCCTTTATCCCAAGGGCACCAGGTTAGTCATATCTTCCCTCCTACTTTCTGGTTGTCCTGACTAAAAGTTCTAGGGAGTTGAGAAAGGCTAGGTTGTGTGTGTGTGAGGTGCACAGAAACAGAAACCATGAACCTTGAAAGTCCTTGATCTGGTCAGGCACATATCCCAGTTTCACTGACTTTCAGTAATCAATAAGAATCTTAGTCTGGGCACAGGGGTCTTCTATGAGACTGTTTCTCCAACCAATGACCAGGTATGGAGATAACCTAGAACCCCTGCTCGAATGTAGCCCATGGTAGCTCAGTATCCGAGTGGGTTCCCTAGTGAGAGGAACAAGGACTATTTCTAACATGAACTCAATATTTGGCTCTTTGACCTCCCTGCCCCTGAGGGGGGAACAGCCTTGCTAGGCCACAGAGGAGGACATTGCAGCCAGTCCTGAAGATACCTGATAAGCTAGGTTCAGATGGAAAGGGAGGAGGACCTCCCCTATCAGTGGACTTGGAGAAGGGGCATGGGAGGAGATGAGGGAGGGAGGGTGGGATTGGGAGGAAATGATGGAGGGGCTTCGGCTACAGCTGAGATACAAAGTGAATAACTGTGATTAATATAAAAAATTATATTAAATAATATCAATTATATTACTTATATAATAATTAATTATATTAATATTTTACTATAATATTAATTATATTAAAAAGAATCTTAGTCAGGAATGTCTATTCAGTGTTGTATATTCTCTTTGAATGGTGACACAGTTCTTCCCATTTTCACATCACTATCATCAAAAATGATTACAGGAATTCTGACTGTGTATACTCACTGTGCCTAGGGTGCTGGAGGTTCAGAGACAGACATATCTGCCCTATATATTGTTTTGTTGGGATACTTCTTTCCTTCCTTTCTTTCTTTAAGCTCTTGGTTTTATATATATATATATGGAATTCTACAGGTGAGAACAATAGAGCTTTATGATTTTTTAATGTCTCTTTCACTTTTGGTAAATTTTTATTATCATATAATACAGTTTATTCAATTTGTATCCCTGCTGTGGCCCCCTCCCTCTTCTCTACCCAAACCTACCCTCCATCCCATTTTTTTATGCATATAACTCCTGTCCCCTACAGATCTTTCTATCTCCCCCTTCTTTTATATGATTCCCTGTACTCTGCTCAAAGTTTGGCTATGAGTCTCAGCATCTGCTTCCATTAGTAGAGCCTTTCAGAGGCCATCTAAAGTGCCATAAAAACTGAGCCCTGGGGCCCCTGAAGACAATGATACCCCAAATGAGGACAATGCATGGAGAGGATTTAAAAATTTCTGCTCAACATATCCCATAGACTCAGTCTCCAAGTGGTATGACTAGAAAGGAGAACAGGGACTTTCATTGGTATGAACTCAGTGGCAGGCTCTCTAATCACCTCCCCCTGGGGAGTGCAGCCTTGCCAGGCCACAGAGTAAGACAATGCAGCTAGTCCTGATGAGACCTGATACACTAGCATCAGATAGAAGTGGAGGAAGACCTCCCCTATCAGGAGACTAGGGGAAGGGCTTAGGGGGAGAAAAGGGAGGGAGGGTGAAATTTGCAGACAAATGGTGGGAACTAGAAAAGATTATCCTGAGTGAGGTATCCCAGAAGCAGAAAGACACACAAGGCATATACTCACTTATAAGTAGATATTAGATATATAATATAGGATAAACATACTAAAATCTGTATACCTAAAGAAGCTAAACAAGAAGGAGGACCCAGGATAACATGTTCAATCCTCATTTAGAAAGGCAAACTGGATGAACATCAGAAGAGGGAGAAAACAGGGAACAGGACAGGAGTCTACCACAGAGGACCTCTGAAATAC
The DNA here is from genome assembly GCF_907164565.1 of Psammomys obesus. Taxonomy (NCBI): domain Eukaryota; kingdom Metazoa; phylum Chordata; class Mammalia; order Rodentia; family Muridae; genus Psammomys; species Psammomys obesus. The sequence goes on along the minus strand of NW_026596125.1, from coordinate 9,430,849 downwards.
TCTACCCAGCAGTGTATCCAAGCAGATGCTAAGACTCATAATCAAACTTTGGTCAGAGTTCAGAGACTCTCATGAAAGAAGGGGAAGATAGAAATACCTGGAGGGGACAGGAGCTCCACAAGGAGAGTAACAGAACTGAAAAATCGGGGCAAAGGGGTCTTTTCTGAGACTGATACTCCAACCAAGGACAATGCATGGAGATAATCTAGAACCCCTTGTACAGATATAGCCCATGGAAGCTCAGTGTTCAAAAAGAAATACCTAGTAAGGGTACAGGGGCTGTGTCTGACATGAACTCAGTGGCTGGCTCTTTGATCACCTGCCCCTGAGGAGGGAGCAGCCTTACCAGGCCACAAAGGAAGACCATGCAGCCAGTCCTGATGAGACTGGATAGGCTAGGGTCAGAAAGGAAGGAAAACCTCCCTTATCAGTGGACTCAGGGAAGGGGAAGGGAGGAGAAGAGGGAGGGAAGGTGGGTTTGGGAGGGGATGAGGAAAGGAGCTACAGCAGGGATGTAAAATGAATATATTGTAATTAATAAAAATAATAAATTAATTAAAAGATAAGTACTTTTATTCTTTTTTTCGGAAAATAGTTTCTTTTTTCACACAGTATGTCCTGATTATAGTTTCCCCTGCCTCCATTCTTCCTAGAAGATCCCCACCTCTCCTCCTTTCCACATTCACTCCCTTTCTCTCATTAGAAAAGGTCAGGCTACCAAGAGACAACAACCAAACATGACAAAATGAAGTATAAGAAGATGAAGCACAAACTATCAAAGTTGGACACAGCAATGTGACAGGAGAAAAAGAATTCCAAAGCAGGTCCAAGAGTCATAGACACATGTGTTCTCACAAAATACTAAGCTATCAGTTATAATCCATACACACAGGACATGGTGCAGGCCCATGAGCACTGTGATCGCTGCTTCAGTCTCTGTGACCTCATATGCATCATGCTTAGTTGATCCAGAGGGTTTTGTTTTCCTAGTGTTCTCCTCTTTCTCTGGCTCTTACAATCTTTCTGCCTCTTCTTTCATGGGGTTCTTTGAGCTCTGAGAGGAAGGATTTGATGGAGACCTCCTATTTTGATTCTCTCTCCACTGTGGGCTGTGGGTATCTGAATCTCTGCCCATCAGAACCCTTGCCTATGGAAGCCTCTCTGACAATGATATGATAAAGCACTGGAGATCCCGTTTCTGTGTGACTTAAGAGAATTTAGGACTTTTAATACCAGCATATTTTTGGAGTATGATTGTTCAAAATGGAAGTTGCTATGACGTGGGAATAGAGAAATCAATGTGTGGAATTCAGTGTGATAATGCTATGTGTAGTACTTAATGATAAGTATAATTAATGAGTAAGTGACCAAGAGTGATATAAGCTTCTACCTCAAAATATAACTTTTAAGATAAATTTATTCATTGAGTAATTATTTTTATCCATTGTAAATGTGAAAAGATTGGAACAGGAGAAGGTCATCAAATTTGCAGTATAAACATATTTCAGGTGATATGGGAAGCAGCTTAGTCTGATTTGAGGGCCCACATTTATAATCACTGACTTCGCTACCTGTAGAGTTTCTAGCTTTGTCAACTTAAGGACAAATGAGCAAGTACTAGTATGAGGTTGTCTGAAACATTCTCACATTTTTGTTTGCTTTTTCTTTTTAAATTTTCATCTTGAGAACAAGTCTTATTCTATAGCCCCGATTGACCTAGGATTTATTCTGTATACCAGGTCTTGTCTTCCCCTGGACTCGGAGAAAGGGAGTTCTGCCTGCAGCAGCCTCTTGAATGTGAGAATTGAAGGCATGTGCCACCTATATTTTACTGATATGAACAGAAATACTGAGTCTGAGAGGATCCTTTAATTCCATGTTACTTGCTATATTATCTCTACCTCAAAGGAGTCCTAGATGCTGTATCTTTGCTCATTATTTGGTAGCTTTTGGCATTTTGACAGTGAGCATTACAACAAATATGAGCTGATCTTCTTGTGGCTCTGATTTGAGTTTTCCTGATAGTGATATGGAACATTTTTTAATGTATCTATGGGTAACTTACATATCTTCTTTAGAAAATACTGACTAGGGTTATTTGCCAATTTTTGTTAGGATATGTGTTAATTGTTGAGTTAGTTAAGTTCTTATATAACAGATATTAAAATATTGGATATTAAAATTTGTAGCTTACAAACATTGCTTTCCATTTATAATGTCCTTTTAAAATATACTGATCCCTTCTTTTGTTACGCCCCTGCTTTCATTTTGACATATTCTACTTACTGTTTCTTTACTGCTAGTGCTTTTGATGTCCTATCAAAAAATATCAATTTTAAGATCAGTATCAAGTAGTTGACAGATGGAACTTAAGAATTGCTATAGGTATTCTATATTTTCAACCTTGTGTGTGTGTGTGTGTGTGCAGTGCTCACATAGGTTCACAGAAGGTGCTGGATCTACTGGATCTGGAGTTACATTTGACATCAAGTTGATTCAAAACCATCTTCAGAAAAACAAATTCAAATATTCTGAAAGAACAGCAAGTGCTTTTAACCACTAAATCATCTCTCTTTCCCCATGCTATAACCCAAGCTATCCTCAAACTGGTAATCCCCTTTAGTATCCTATTGTTGTACTCTAACAAAACTGACCATTTAAACTTTTATATTTAAGATTTCATGTATTTTAAGTTAATTTTACATATGATACTTAAAAGGTCAAACGTCATTTGTATGCATGTGAACAGTATTTATTGAAGATTATTATTTTCCCATTGTCTAACCCATAATAAGCAAAAGGCTCAGTCTACTCATTTTTATTGATCTATGTATCTTTTTTCCTGCCAGTGTCATTTTGCTTTTATTACTATAGCTTTGTAATAAATTGTGAAATGAGAGAGAACGATATATCTAGTTTTGTTTCTGCTCAAGTGTGAGTTTGCCGTTGTTTATGGATCTAAAAGGAAAGGTCTGTGCAAGACACCTGATTCCAAGAAATTCAATATATCATGTCCATCCATTCATCATAAGCAAGCTAATATATGTGAAGATGAAAAGTTAAGAAAGAATTTCAACTAAAATGTCTGTTAGGAAAAGGGAAAGTAAGTGTGCCATCTACCCACAGGGTACTGACAGAAACTGTAGTTCTAAGCAGAAGACAGAGGTCAGTAACCAAGCTCAGCCTATGACCAAGGTATTTATTAATTTAGTTCTTGTTCTGCAAGATGACACAGAGACGGCCTTATCTTTTCAGGGAATCACCAGTCCCCATGTGATGAGATGTCTAATGGTTTCCTCTTTACTTAATCTCATTGCTGAATCACCCACCTCCCTTCCTCATCTCCTTCCTGCCCATCTGATGGGGGAGGTCCTCCTCCCCTTCCATTGATCCTAGCTTATCAGGTCTCTTGACTGTCAAGAACCTCCTTAGGAGTCTGGAACAGAGCATTTAAAATGCTGTTAGACAGTTCAGTCTCCTCTTGTGCCTTCATCTTTGAAAGGAGTGAGAAATCACATGCCTTTGAATAGATACTTCTTAAGTAATTAACATGTCTACTTAGAGTAAAGCAAGAGGTCCGATATGAAGTAAATGAGATATATCCAAAATGAAGACAGGCATATCAACTTATGTGCCTTGTGCAAATATGTCTATGTGTGTGCAATCATGAGATAATATATGTGAGTACAGGGGTGCTCATCTGTAGAGGCCATTGGTCAACATTGGGTGTCTTCCTGTATCTCTCCACCAAGACAAAGTATCACATGGAATCAGGAGCTCATCATTTAGTCCAGACTTGCTGGCCAACATACTCCCCAACTCCTCCCTCCCTAAGTTCTGTGGTCCCAGGAGTGCACCACCGTCCCCAGCTTTTATATGGGTGTTGAGTAATCAAACTCGGTTTTCATGACTGTGCAGCAAGCTTCTTACCCTAGGAGCACTCTCCTTACTGTTGATACTATTGACTCAGAATGTAGCATCACAATCAGCCAGAGTGGTTTATGCTTGCAATCCCAATACATAGGAGCCCGAAGCAGATGGATCTCCAGTCTTAAGCCAGTCTGGTAAATATAGCAACTTCCAAGCTAGCATGGGCTCCAGAGAAAGACCTTCTGTTTACAGAAAATAGCATTGCATGTCATGAAAATTCATCTCAACCTGGAGATAACAAGTTTGGAAATAAAGTGATGAAGTAGGGTCTTGGTCTCTGAAAGGTTGCCTATGCCCCATTGAATGCCTCACACACATGTGCTTGTGGCCAGATCTAATTGGACTCAGAGGTATATTAATAGAAAAAGGAGATGTAGTTCAAAGGGACAAAGAGTGCAAGAGGAGTTGGAAAGAGGTAGTAGCAATGGTTATGATCAAAACACCTTATATAAACTGGGCATGGTGGCACCTCTAATCCCAGTACTTAGGAGGTAGAGGCAAATGGATCTCTGTGAATTCATGGCCAGCCTGGTCTGCAAAGAGAATTCCAGGACTTCAAGGGCTATAACACAGAGAAACTCTTTCCCTAAAACCAAACCAAACCAAATCAAACCAAAACAATAAAACAAAACAAAAGACAAACAAAATAATGCCTTTAATAAATGCATAAATTTTTCAAAAAATAAATTACAGTTATCACTTAAATAAAAGGACAAAAATAAAGGAATTTGGTTTTTTTGAGCTGCCAAAACAAAGTACCAAAAGTGTACCATTTAATGTAATAGAAATTTACTCTCAAAATCTTTAAGATTTGTAGCTTAGAGTAATGACATCACCCCATCCATGCTTACATGAGCATGTCTCTTGCTTGTTGAAGTGGTCTTTGGAATCCCATGGGAATCTTTGAATGTCATCTGCAACTCTCTAACATCTATTCCATTGTCACTTTCTTTGTGTTTCTGTCTGTTTCTATTACCTTCTAGTGAATCTACCAGTCACTGACTGCAAGGTTCCCTTTCGCAAGTAGAACTGTATACCATTGCATGGATAAGCACTGCATCTCCAGGTGTAGTCACATTTATAGGTAACAGAAGTGTGGATTTTAGCTTCTTTTTAAAATGCAACTCATAACACTGATTTCCCAATTTCCTGTTTATCCTTGATTCTTGCAAGTTATGTCTAGATTAGTTCTCCAGACAGATTGTTCTGTTTTACTATCATTATAAAATTGGCTAACATAAATCTCCTACCACCTAATCCAAGGATTTTAAATAAATTACTTGATAGAATAAAATCTTCCATTGCTACATACCTCCCCAAGGCAATTCTTTGAGCAAATATAAGATCTATTCATTAAACAAGTACTAACAGCTGGGAGAGGTTCATTATGTATAAAACTACTCTGGTGAATAAAGAAAGTGAATGTGACCACCTTAAGGTATACAGAATTTTGAAGAGATGAGGTTCTGTCATGCTTTCTAAGATAAAACATACTGGAAATTCTTAATGATTGTTAGATGAGCAAGTACCAGCCTGTCTTCCTAAAGTCTCAGCATGATTTGAAGGGACCCAAGAAATATCTCTCATTTACTATTTATATCAGTATTAATTTATTTTTAGTTTTCTTTCTAAGACAATGATATAAGTGAGATAAAGTTCAGACACTAAGCTATAAATAAATGTAAACAAGGAACAAAAGCCATGTCATGTCAACAATAATAGTTGGCAGAAAGATCTTTCAGAACAAACACTGTACACAATAATTCTCATGTCTTATCAGGTAGTCGAAATTTTCATGCTTTAAATATGCAGTGCTATGACTTGAATATCTTTTAGGTGTTTGGATTCAGGTGCAAGTATTTATCAATTTAAGGTATGTGAATAAACTGAGAAATGTCAATGGATTATGTTACCCTAGATTATTTTACTTTATGCCTTAACTATGTGTGGCCTGAAATAATACCTGGTTCTCGAACAAGAAAGGAGTCCTGCTCATCTTCCTGAGGCAACAGCTTACGCGAACAGCCATTCATCTGCTGGAAGCTGCCATCAGAAATACTGTTCATCTTGTGATTTCACAAGTTAGGACCCATTTTACTCATTGGCCAAGAACAGAAATACCTCCAACTTTCTCTCTGGGTGGTCACTATTGCCCACACCTGTTCCAGGATGGTAAACAGCTGCTGGTTGAAGATTCTTTAAAAGTGACCAGTTATTGTAAAGAAAATAAAGAAGTACATTGAAATTTGGCCATTCTTTCTTTCTTCTCTGTGTTTGTTTATAAACAGAAATTTTAAATTGCTTAGGTTATCTCCCTTTATAGTGTCCAAAGAAGCATTACCAGTCATCATTCTGAGATCACAGGCACAACACTAAATTGCTCTTGACAGGTCAGAGTGACTGGACACACTGGATGAAGCTTAAGCTCACAGCATCATGAGACTCCATGAACTCAGTGCTATGATGAATAGATGCATCTTAGATGCTTGCTTTTCTGTATGCTTGGAGAGGCAGATGTCAAGGAGTCCCAGGGTCCTCCTTCCGTACCTTCTCTCTGCCTCGATTTGAATGATGAACCTCCGAATGAGGTTACATATCTTGAAAACCTTTCGGATGGATTAAATGAGTTAAACAATTAAATGAAGCGCCTTAATTTTAATAATCACATATTGCAATTTAAAGTTAACATTGAAAAGAAAGAAAAAATGAAATCTGCAGACACTGACACTGGGATAGAACACAGTTTTATAAACTCTCATGTGAAGCATTTTTGATCTTGTTAGTTTCGTTTTTGTTATTGTTGTTGTTTTTGTCCCAAAGTAATACTTTTATTAATTATTTGGGATATTCATACAATATACTTTACTCCTCTCTACCCTCTCATCCTGTACCCTTCCCCAAAAAGGAAAAAAGAAAAAAAAATCAATTTGTGTTGCTCATATAGTCATTAGAGCATGGACAAATTCCCAATGGCCAGTCTCTTAAAGATAACTGAGTCTGTCCCCACACCTACGCCTGAAGCCATCAACTGTCAAGTACCTCAGCATTTTATCCCAATTTTAAAGGACTGTCTCCAGTTGCTTCCTTCCTGGGCTCAGGGTTGTCTCATTTTGTTTTAAATAATTGAATGCCCTTGGTTTCTTGGGGATTGTTTTCCCTTTAAGTGTTCAGTCAGTGCTTTTGCCAATGAGTAATCTGTCTGGGAAGAATCGTATGCATTCCATAAGGCATGCTAGAGAATTGCTAGAATTATAATCAAAATGTCCCTGGCAGCTGAGACTCTTAATGATCACTGAAAATTTATCTGCTGGAGTTCCTACACTTTTTGTTGCCATTGGCTGCCTCTGCTGTGATTTTCAAAGACTGGTGATAATATTAGAATCCATTTCAGTTATAATGTCATCAGTTTTCTGTGAGTTCATGAAGTTCACAACTTCTTCATTTTTCAAAATAAAGAAGTTATGAAAATTGGAGTGCTGAGGTCATGAGCTTTTATTAGTAAAGCCTGAAATAGAATCTAAACATCTTGGTTTCTTCTTTATCTTCTGCTTCTGTGAATTTGAGAGTCTCCCCTAAAATTTTTTTAAAGCAATGTATGTGTCTTTCTTATTTCAGCATCTTTTATGAGTTACTGTCTTTTGTTGGAAAAAAAAAAACAAAAAAAAACTTTTGCTATCCATCCAAATGTATCAATTTAGGCAAGTTCAAACGAGTTTTTGGTTTTGTTTTTTTTTTTGTTTGTTTGTTTGTTTTAATTAACAGGAATTATCCAAATAGGTCTGATTTCACCTGAGATACTATAGCACTCAAATTTTAGAATGCATCAAGATATGAAAAATAGCACAGATAAATAGAACGCTGCCTCATAGTTTATTTAATTTTACAATTCTTTAGTCTGAGGACCATGACAACAAATCTAGGCTGTTCTTTGCTTTATACTAATGAGTGAGGGGAGGCTGTAGTGGGGATGTAATTTATGAAAGAAAAATAAATAAAAAGAAGTTGTACTGATTTGTTGCTATCTCCATATGTCGGGGTAGAGTTACATAGATTTAAAAGAGAATAATTGGCCTTCACAGCTTGCAGTATTTATAATCTGACCCATTAGGGAAAGAGTTCACCACGTCTTGCTGTAGAGACTATAAAATGTACTTCTTAAAATATTCAGTAAGTTGTAGCCTATTCCTTTGTTAATGTTCACAAGGAAAGGTAATTTAAGATTCATGCTAAGATTTTTAAATAGACAGCTTATTCAATACCTTCCAGAACAATCAATGATGTTTTTCTTGTTGTTTTGGTTGTATGGATGATTCTTCCTATGTCTTTGAATATTCATCTTTCCTGAAAGCTGACAAGCAATTATAAATCAAAATGACTCATCCCACATAAGCATGGATGCACTTCTTTTAAATGTGGGAACCTGAAGATACAAATGTGCCTTTGATTTGCAAATTGACATTTGCAAGCCTTTAATGAATTATCTATGAGAAAAACAAGAGAGGAATCAACATCTGCTCTGAAATTACTCTTGAGTTTTGTGCTGACTCTTCTGACTGAAGATGCCAAGGCAATAAATTTCCTTCCTTTTTGTGAGTATGCTCATAGAATTACTTTTGTCATGAATTGTTAAATTCTAAGAGTATCTTGAGACATTTTCAAAAAATAATAAACAAGTAATAAATGTCTGTGGATTATAATTTGCCCATTTCTTACCAATTCCAAGAACTCTGATTAGTATTTCATTGACTTTGTTCATGCAATTTTATTTGTCAGTAATCATCTGTTTATGAATTATCCAGTTTCTAATAACCGTCATGATGAAACAATCCTTCCTCTGTCTCATTAGAATGTCTACACATTATAATCACTTCTTTAAAAAGCTATCTCTTCCTCTTGACTATACATTCCATAAAACTGGCTTTACGGTGATATATTTTTTTACAGCCGCTCCTCTTTGTGCTAACATTTATGCTTATATCTTTAGCCTTCCTATAGTTTGGGACTTCACAGTGATAGTTTTCTAATCCCCAAAAGGGAGTAGTATGAAGCATGTATCACAACTCTTCCTAGAGTTCACAGTATAGTCGCTAGTGTAGACATAGACACGTAGGAATTATTTTCAATAAATCATTGGGTAAAGGAGTAACTGGAGGATATTAGCACTAAATCAGCTGTAATTACAGTTAATACTTTCTAATTCCATTGGAAAAAAGAAGATTTGACATTGAAAGGAATTAAATGAGACAGAGTAGATAGTTCAATACTCAGTTGTTATTCAAAAAATATGTTACAAATATAGAAAGTACTAAAGAAACACTGAAATTTAATCTCCTTTCATATTATGATATTCAAAAGTAAAAATAAATAAATGTATTGAGCCTACATGATAAGATCTTTCCAGTGGTTTATTAAAGCCTATGCAACCTTTCTGCTCTGGAATAAGGACCCACACACTGTGTTTCCTGTCTTCATTCACAGACGGGTATTTTAGCCAGTGGAATGGTATGTCTTTTCTTTGCCAAAGAGAAAAATGTGACTTTCTCTGGGAACCATATGCCTCTTCTTCTCCATAGAGAACTTACTTCCCATGGTACTATTTCAGAGACGTTTTCTCTTACTACCAACACCCAAACACTGTGTTTGTTTTCTGTTCGCTTTATTTATAAATTCATCAATGTATTTATTTTATTTTTATTAATTCATCTGCACACTAATTTGTTACTTAACATGTATGCTATTTTCTATCTTCTTTAACAAGTGATTTAAGAAGAGATATTCTCATCTTATATGAGAAGCTGTAATCTTTCAAAATGAGAAAAAACAATGGAGAATGCTTTAAAATGGTCATTTAATGCTACTAATATTTGAAAACTATAAATATCACAGAATGCTTCCATGAGATCAAACAGGTAATCTTTGTTTTTTGTTGAAGATCTACTTTTAAGGGAAGCTGTTTTAAATGTCCAAACAATCATTGCTAAAAAAATTCTATGAACTATTTTTTTGTTAAATTGAAAGATGCAATGAAAAATGATTCATTCTTAGAATTCACAAAGCCCTAAGGAATGACTTTTTCTCATAATCCAAGAAGTTAAAGTGACCATGGTCAGTTCAATCCCATGTAAGTATTGTTAAAAACAAAAATAACTAATGAGTTCCTGTCTAATTGCAGAAGAAACTCCAGACATAAAAAAAAAAAAATTACTAATCCAAGTACCAAGATTCTCACTTTACCCCTTGAGTGCTGCCTGGTTTCATGTTAAGGCAAAACAAGCTGGAGTTGACTGAAAAGAAGGAACATCGAATAAGAGACTGCTTCCATAAGATTCTGCTGTAGGGCACTTTCTTAATTAGTGATTGATGGGGGAGGACCCAGCCTGTTTTGAGTGGTACCATCCTTGGGCTGATAGTCCAGGGTTCTATAAAAAAGGAGACTGAGCAAGCCAGAATTAACAAGCCAGTAAGCAGCACCTTTCCACGGCCTCTGCATCAGCTGTTCCAAATTGTTGTCATGTGTGAGTTCCTGTCCTGGCTTCTTTCAATGGTGAACTACATCGTGGAAGTACAAGCCAAATTAACCCTCACTCCTCAAATAGCTTTTGGTCATGATGCTTCATCACAGCACAATCCTCGGACACATTGAAAAATACTCTGGAGCAATTAACCCAAAGTACCATCTTTGTGAAACATGAAACTATCGAGTCAGTCATGGAAGTATAAGACAGTGTCAAGGATGCTATTCACATTGGGATTTACAGGAGATAAGCACATTCTTTTACATAAATCTCATCTCTGTGGAATAGGGTGCATTATGTTGCGTCTAAAAAGGCCTCAGGCTCAAACCTGAAGCTCACTACTTTAAACAATGGAAGGAACTGAATCAGATGAGTCAAGCTGACACTCATCAAGACTGCAAACCAGAGCAGCAGCATGGCTTTCAGTAGATAAGAACACATGACAGTGAGCTACAGAAGGGAAATTGGACTTTATTGTTAGAAATTAACCATTTGGAAAATAGTACTGATAGCACTCACTTTACAAGGTCAAAGTATTTGTCCAGAACCATATTTTGAATAAAACAAAAATTAGTTTTTGTTCGTAAGTGAAATAGTCCAAATCACTGAAAAGGTTATGGGAGAGCTTCCCTAGAGGAGAGAATATTTTTTCTTTTTTTTTTAATCCTTTCTTTTTTCTTTAAAAAGTTTATTTATTTATTGAGTGCTCTATCTGCATGTACACCTGTGTGCCAGAAGAGGGTGTCAGGTCCCAGTATAGATAGTTGTGAATCACCATGTGATTGCTGAAAATTGAACATTAGGACCTCTGGAAGAGCAGACAGTGCTCTTAAACATTGAGTCATCTCTCCAGGCCCTGGAGGAGAGAATGAAACTACCAGTTTCTTTGAATGTAATCTTATCTTTGAGGATCTTAGTTTTTTGTATGCAGACACAAGTCTCATTTATAGTGTGTACACAAATTTATAGCAATATTCATAACCACTTAACATTGTTTATTTGCATTGTTTGCCATACCATATGTTTCTGAAAATGCTATCAAAATATTTTCTTGTTCAACCCCATTGATAACATTTACACTTTCCCTTTCAGAAGTGTCTTGTGTCCTCAGTTGCTGTTGGAGCCTCAGGCTGATGCTGAAGTCCTCACTTATGAGAAGATTCATGGTATGTTTCATTCCAAGGTCTACTGTTTGCAAGCAAGCTTATCGGCATTCTTCATAAACTTCTTGTACAGTTCCATTGGAGGCAAGAATTCATGAATAGAATTCATAAAGCTTCCTGTGACTTTTAGATCCCCAGCCATGGTTGTGAAAGTAAATCAACTAGAGAACACACAGGGTATCTACGTGCTCTTTATAAGGTAGTATTTTGCCACAGCCATGAGCTTTGCACAAATAGTTTAAGGATTTGTTTTTCCATCATTACCATTTTCCCTCTTCTAAAAACCAACTAAATACTTTGTTTTTTAACTTGAGTCTAGAGCTCTCTTGTCAACTAAATATGGTGATTTGATAAAAACTTTGAACTGAAATGTGTCATGGATTCTAGAACTAGAAATTAGGAAGACTTTTTTAAAATTTTTATTTTTTAGATATTAGTTACAGTTTGTTAACTTTGTATCCCAGCTGTAGCCTGCTCCCTCATTCCCTCCCAATCCCACCCTCCCTCCCTCATTTCTTCCTGCCCATTTCCAAGTCCACTGATAGGGGAGGTCCTCCTCCCCTTAGATCTGACCCTAGCTTATCAGGTATCTTCAGGACTGGCTACAAAGTCCTCCTCTGTGGCCTAGCAAGGCTGTTCCCCCCTCAGGGGCAGGGAGGTCAAAGAGCCAAATATTGAGTTCATGTTAGAAATAGTCCTTGTTCCTCTCACTAGGGAACCCACTCGGATACTGAGCTGCCATGGGCTACATTCGAGCAGCGGTTCTAGGTTATCTCCATACCTGGTCATTGGTTGGAGAAACAGTCTCATAGAAGACCCCTGTGCCCAGACTAAGATTCTTATTGATTACTGAAAGTCAGTGAAACTGGGATATGTGCCTGACCAGATCAAGGACTTTCAAGGTTCATGGTTTCTGTTTCTGTGTGTCTCACACACACACAACCTAGCCTTTCTCGACTCCCTAGAACTTTTAGTCAGGACAACCAGAAAGTAGGAGGGAAGATATGACTAACCTGGAGCCCTTGGATAAAGGGGGTTGAGTCAAGATCATTAACTGACTAAAAGGGACAAATTTTAACACAGCGTATTTACTTTTCTCTCTTTCTGGAGAAAGAAAAACATGATTAGTAGAAAATTCCACACTGAGTGCTTGAGTGTTTAGTCTCTAGCAGAGCACTTTAGTATTTTAAATAACAAAATGTAAGGTCAGGAGGGTGAGATTGGGAGGGAAAGAGGGAGGAGGCTACAGCTGGGATACAAAGTGAATAAACTGTAATTAATATAAAAAATTAAAATTAAAACAAAAAAGGAAAAACAACCCCCACCCCCAAAAAAGTAAGGTCCGTTCTCATCTTTAAACTGAAGCTGGGTGTCAGCCCACTGCCTTTGTTTCATAGAAGCCATTGATATTTTACCTAACATGGTGTAAAACTATTTCCTGTCATTCATGAAAGTCTATTTTGCTTTTTATAACAGGACATAGATATTCCTCACTCTATATTATCTTTACAGATTTAGATGTGAAAGTATGTAATTATGGGAGTAAAACACGGCATCCACTTTTGAATAAAATTATTAACAGGAACTTAAAATCTTGGACTTAGTCTTTAAAATTCTACGTGAAGATTGACGCTGAACCTTCTTTAGCTGAGTGACCTTCCTAAAAGTTCATCTGCACTTCTGCCTAAAGAAGTCAGAGACAGGCTAGTCAACACCAAATTCCTGTGACTATAACCAAGTGCAGAAACACAAGAGAACTGCAGACTAATAGTAATGAGTAAATACAAGGAGTCATCCATTTGTGTTCTTGTGTCTGTTGAGTCTGAATGATGATATAATAAATAAACAACTAAAACTACGTTTGTCAAAATACTGTGAAGGAAAAAGAACAGGGTCAGGACAACCATGGTTAAAGCAAAGTGATGTGTTATATTTCAATGTAGAATGTCATTAATTTCTAAAAAAATTTAATAGGGAATTAAAAAAAAAACAACCTTACTTCTCATCCAAGAAAGAGTGTATCATACTCTTGATTGATCTGAATAGAAATGAGCAACTATAAAATATTAAAATATGACAATCAGTATGGTAGACACTCAGGGTTTCCATGTCGTCCAGAAGCATGACATAGGTCTGGAAGAAATATGTGTAGGACACAGAGTAAATGTCACTAAGTGTCCAATAAGTTTTCTAAGCTCTTTAAGAAGATGGTTCTTTAGCTCAGGATATATGGTATTTCTGCTCTTCTATGTACTTCATACTAAAAACTATAAATTTAAACTCATCCATGTAGGTATTAACTTATATGGTTTATAGTAAACAACTGATGTTTTAGCTTTGTTATCTTTGGTGCAGAGGCAGATAGAGTGCATTATTGTTGATGTGTGAAGGCAGAAGATGATATTAGCTTGACTGAATTTTCCTCTCTCTCCATCCCCAGCGCTGAGACTACAGGCATATAAAGCGGTATCCGGTTTTACTTCTGTGATATGTGGGTGTGAGGGTTCCTAGCTCAGATTCTCCTGCATTCAGATCTTGTGACATCAGTGTGACTTGAAGAAACATGTACAAACTTCCCGTTTAACATGGAAAGATATTCAAGCCATCTCATAGGTTCATAGATTTAGTGCTCACTTCACTTTATTTGAAATAACTTACATATCAGCAGTGGAAAAAGAAGTATTAAAACAGAGTTCCCAATGTTTCCCTACTCCCTTCTTAAGAAGGGTTTTTGATGGTTTTAAATTGACTGGTAGCCAGTGGCAGGTCGGACACATCAGGCAGGGAGTAGATCCACTACTGCTCAGTTTGTCTCATGATATTAGAAAATGAATGAATCCTGCCCTCTGTCATTTTCATCACTTCCTCTTCTTACTTTTTTAAATATTTTTTTTTATTTTTAAATGATTTTATACATTCACTTGTATCCCAGCTGTAGTCCTCTCCCTCTTTCCCTCCCAATCCTCCCCTCCCTCCCTCATCTCCTTCCTGCCCCCTTCCGAGTTCACTGAGAAGGGGTGTCCTCCTCTCCTTCCTTCTGGCCCTAGCTTATCAGGTATCTTCAGGATGGTTGCAATGTCCTTATCTGTGGCCTAGCAAGGCTGCTCCTCCCTCAGGGGGGAGGGGAAGCTCATGAGTTCATGTCAGAAACAATTCCTGTCCCCCTTACTAGGGAACCCACTTGGATACTGAGCTACCATGGGCTATGTCTGAGGAGGGGTTGTAGGTTATATCCATGCATGGTCCTTGGTTAGATAAACACCTCATAGAAGACCCCTGTGCTCAGATATATTTGGACCTTGTGGGGCTCCCTGTCCCCTCTAGGATATACTAATTCCTCCTTTCTTCATATGACTCCCTACACTCTGCCAAAGGTTTGGTTATGGGTCTTAGCATCTGCTTTGATACACTGCTAGGTAGAGGCTTTCAGGTGCCTTCTGTGGTAGGCTACTGCTCTGTTACTTGTTTTCTCCTATTTCCAATGTCCATCCCCTTTGTCCTTCTAGATGGGGATTGATCATCTTACCCCTGGACGTCTTTCTTATCTTCTTTAGGTGTACATATTTTAGCATGTTTATTCTATCTTATAGGTCTATATAAGTGAGGATAAACGATGCGTGTCCTCCTGCTTTTGGGATACCTCACTTAAGATGATTTTTTTCCTAGATCCCACCATTTGCCTGCAAAATTCATGATTTCCTTGTTTTTTATTGCTGAGCAATACTCCATTGTGTAAAAGTACCACAATTTCTGTATCCATTCCTCCGTTAATGGACATCTGAGTTGTTTCCAGGTTCTGGCTATTACGAATAAAGCTGCTACAAACATGTTTGAGCAAATGTCTTTGTTGGGTACTTGAACATCTTTTGGATATATGCCTAGGAGTGGTATAGCTGGATCATGAGGTAGCACTATTCCTAATTGTCTGAGAAATCCCCAGAATGATTTCCATAGTGGTTGTATAAGTTTACATTCCCACCAGTAGTGGAGGAGGTTTCCCCTCTCTCCATAGCCTCTCCAGAATGCGTTATCTCTTGAGTTTTTTATCTTAACAATTCTGATGGGTGTAAAGAGAAATCTCAGGGTTGTTTTGATTTGCATCTCTCTGATGGTTACGGATGTTGAACATCTCCTTATGCATTTCTCTGCCATTCTATAGTCTTCTACAGGGAATTCTCTGTTTAGCTCCATACCCCATTTTTTTAATTGGATTACTTGAATGATTGCCTTTTAACTTTAGTTCTTTATATATTCCAGATATCAGCCCTCTGTCAGATGTTGGGTTGGTGAAGATCCTTTCCCAAGCGTAGGCTGTCGTTTTGTTCTAACGACAGTGTCTTTTGCTTAACAGAAGCTTTTCAGTTTCATGAGGTCCCATTTATTGATTTTTGCTCTTAGGGCCTGTGCTGATGGTGTTCTGTTCAAGAGGTTGTCTCCTGTGCCACTGAGTTCTAGGGTCTTCCCCATTTTTAATTCTAACCAATTTAGAGTATCTAGTTTTATGTTGAGGTCTTTTATCCACTTGGAATTTAATTTTGTGCAGGGTGATAAGTATGGATCTATTTTCATTTTTCTGCATGTAGACATCCAGTTGGACCAGCACCATTTGTTGAAGATGCTGTCTTTTTTCCATTGAATGATTTTGGCTTCTTTGTCAAAAATCAAATGTTCATAGGTGTATGGGTTTATTTCTGGGTCTTCTCTTCGGCTTTCTTGCCTCACACTTCAGTTAGGAGGGAATGGTAAGTAAAACAGCTTTCCTTTCTGGGGGACTGAACCCAGGGCCTTTCTTTCATCTTCTTCCAAAACTGCCCATGTATCCAGGTGGGCAGCTGTGTAGGCAGCGTCCGTGGACATCTGTAGACACTTTTCCTGTGCAGTTCCCCAGGGCTTTGCCTTTGTTCTAAAGCAACTCTGTATGAGTCAGACATTCTGTCATATCGTCTGCAGTGTGGAATTCTTGTCTTTCATTAATCCCATACAAAAGCAGAATTTCAGTCCTTCTGTCTTTATTTCACTTCATCCTTCTCACCAGGTAACCTTAAAAAGAAAAATGTTTACTACATGCTTTAATATTTAGGAAACATATTATGTGTGAAACACTGTCCTTTGGCATTTGAAACCAAAGCCACAATTTTTAATTAAATTCCTTTCTGGGATTTGCATTGTGTACATGTGTGTTTATAGAGACATGTTGCAGGTTTCTTCATTTAAAATATAGTTACTTCCTAGTAGATGCATCCATGATTTGTAAAGATTGCTTAGGGAAACTTCATTTTTATATACTGAGCCAGCACAGAAGCAGCATCGCATAGCACATCAGTTGTTTGTAGTTGTGAATGGAAGCTTGCCAGCAGTGGCAGCTCATGCCACTGTCCAGCGTATTAAATGAATACCAGCAGCAAGTATATCATGGGTCAGGAAAGTCAAAAGTCAAAATTCTAAGTACGGTTTCTACTGAGTTCATTATCACCGTACTAGAAAGAAAAATATTGTTAGCCACACCAGCTAACCATCCAACCATCAGATGCTCTCATTATTTTCATAGATTAGTGTTAGTTAGCATGCCTGAGGAGGGCAAAAAGTAACAAGTTCTGCAGAATAAAGCAATTTCCAATTAAAATGTTATTTATGTAGTTTACAAGGTTGCCAGTCACTTTCTAAAATCTCAGGTGTTCACTACAAACCGTTGACATTTAAAAGGCTGTGAAATGGTCAACCACAAAACAACTATGATTAACTTTTTACTGTAAAGAGTTACAAGAAGATGAGTGCATAGATCTAAAGGAAACAAATGCATTAGGAAAATCAATATATAGTTTTAAGAGCATTTCAGTGAGTTTTCCATCAAACACTGAAACATTTTCTATAAGTATTCTATCAATATGTGGAAAATAATGTCTTGAGATTTATGCACAGATTTTTTTTTTCTTAAATCATTATTCTGTTGTTTGAAATTACGCTTTAAAGAGGTAATTGCTAGGTATAATATCTATTGTGTTTCCCATGTTTTAATTTTCAAAATGTCGGACATCACTGGTGAAGAGAAGATGGAAAAAGACTGAATGCTTGCCACCCCAGAATGAGGACCTGTGTCTGGATCCGCGGTCCCCGAGTGGAAAGAAAAACACAGTGATGCTTGCTAACGTAAATCCAGCGGTGGGGAGAGGACGGAGAAGGATGCCTGAACTTGCAGTACAGCTGGTCTTGCTACAGCGTGACCTTCAGGCTCAGTGAGAGACTCTGTCTCGAAAATCGAGGTGATGGTCTGTGAGGTGCCACATCAGGTAGTGACAGTTGCCGCGAAGCCTGGCAGTCTGGATTCGATTGCCAACACACACACAGTAAAAGCTGAGAACTGATTCCTGACGCTTGTCTTCTGACCTCTAGACACGCGTTAGAGCAAACAGCCCTCCACACAGACGACACAATAAGTAGATGTGATAAAAGTAAATTTGTGTGGAATTACAGAATAAGTCATCTGACATGGAGCCCTATGCTCCGCACATGCATACTGTAACTCTACACACAGACACGCAACAAGCACACACATATGCAACGTGTAGACAAATACACTAAGCTATTGGAGAACACATGGATAGGGATGAAAGGAACTATTAGCTGAGGAAAGAGAACACAGAGTTTATATTTTAGTTAGTAGTATTTATTTTGATACCAACTATCTTACACAGTTGTACAAGCACTTCAGTGAGTTTTCAGCAAATATTCTATAGGTATTCTATCAATACATAGAAAATAATAATGATGTTTATGTAATTTTTTTTCTTGAATTAGCAGTCTGTGCTTTGAAATTATGTTTTAAAGAAAATAAAAACTGTTAGGTATAACATCTATTATATTTTCCATGTTATTTTCTGTATATGTTACACATACATACACACACACACACACACACACACACACACACAATTTTTGATCCATTCTTTGCTTTCTGTCATTATAAAGTTTTTCCCAGTATCTTAAATATTTCCTGTTCAATGCTGAGAATCAGGCTCATTCTCATAAACACAAATTTCCTCACCTTAGATGATAAAGTTAGAAATCAAGACTGAAGCACTAATATTCTCTTTCTGTGGTAGAAAGTAAAGCAATCACTGGAACCCAACAGAAACCAAACTCACAGAGACCCCGGAACAGTGCACAACTCTGTACCTTGAGCTTTGACCAAACTTGGCCATAGTGAGGACAGATAAGAAATGAGGAAGGGGGAGGGAAGGAGGGATCGGGAGGGGAGGAGGGAAGGGCTTATGGGAGGATACAAAGTGAATAAAGTGTAATTAATAAAAAAAAAAAAAAAGACAAGAACAAAATGAGAAAGCAGAGTTTCTGCTCCCAGCCTATGGTCCTGAAGTGACTTTCTCAAGGACCAAACATGGATCTTGTGTTTCTGGCTACTGCTTTGATTTTCCCCAAGTATTGATACCTCCATTTTCACAGAAGATGAGGTCAGCAAAAAAATTCAGAGAATTTTACAAGTATTGTGGCTATAAATTGGACAATTGTAATGAAGTCACTATTTGAATTGCAAATAAAATATAATGAAAGTGATAGGAAAAAAGTTTGGAAAACTGATGTTCAGCTGCTAAAAAACTAATAGTATGGCATCAAAATAAAATGTGTACTCACAAACACACACACACACACACGCCTACATACACTCATTCACATGCTTGCGTACACATACACGGGCACACATGAACATACACACACACATGCACATACAATGATATTGAAGATCTAATGGCTTGTTGGTAAATTTTACCAAACATTTTAATCAAAGAAGAGTTTTTCAAACAATAGAGAAAAATAAAATCATTTTCACCATATAAATCTGCTGTAATTGAGCAGAAAATAATCTTAAAAAGACAGAAAATATTATCACTAGTGAGCATACACACAAAGTCACAAAGTTAAGCCGAATTCTGTAGCACACTATATAATCAAGTAGAGTTTATCTCTGCAGGAGAACTTAGTTTAATATTCAAAATATATTAAAGTGATTTTTTTTTTGTCTCGATGGATAGAGAAAAAGGCATAAAATGGGATTTCTACAACGTAGGTGGCCATCATTCCTAAGCTTCTTGATAAAATCATAGATTAAGGAACAATGATCTGAGAACAGCCTGACAAGTATCAAAAGAATGGGTAAGTACAGCTTTCTTAGCACTCTCCCCACTTCCCAGGACGTTTCTTTTAGCATTTCTTTACTCCTGTCACCTTTTGAATACTGTCTCAATGTGTAGAATTTCAGCACAAAGGCATTTGGTACCATGAGTCTTTGTGGTCAGATACATACTGAACTGTCCCTAATTAGGAAGGATACATAACGCTTACTTTCATTTTTGTGAGGAGTCTGGCTTTCTTTAATTTGTGTAACGCTCTGAGATTCATGCATACTGCTTCACATGTTAGCAATCCATTACTTGTATTGTGTGGACATAACTAGCTTAGACATTGCCAGTTGATAGGCATTTATAGTTTGTAGCTCCTACATGCATTTATAGCTGTTTTCATATGGACGTTTTTCATTTCTATGGGGTAAATACTTAGGAGTGGAACTGAGCAATGCAATGCAATGTTCCTCTAAATATGTAGGAAACTGAGAAATCTTTCAAAATGTGTCTTCCATTTTTAATGTAGAGCTTTCTTGTTCTTTTATAATGAAATGTCTACTCCTGTGCATTTTCCACTACAGATTTCCTTAATGGCATTCCAGAAAATCTGATTGTATCTTCATTTTATTCCTGTCTTATGATTGTATCTTCATTTTATCCCTGGTAGAAACATCTTCTATTTTCTCTTGAACCTTTCCCCTTCTAGTCTCATAAAGTACTCAAAAGTTTCCACGGCCTATTTAAAAGAGTATTGTTTAATTTGCCAGGATTGGAAGATTTACCTTTTGTCTCTCTGCTGTTGATTTATAGTTAATTAAATTATGGTTAGACAACATGCTTTTGTATGCTGACAATTTATTTTTTATTGCTAAGGCTTCTTTTATGAAACTAGCTCTTGATGACACTGTATATGCACATAAGAATAATGAGCACATTTCTGTCTGATGTGAAGAATCCTATAAATACCAGGAACAACTCATTGTTTGATGATGTGTTTACTTCTTTCATGTCTTTGCTGATTTCCTGTTTGTTAGTTCTAACTGGCTGATCAGGAAACTCACCACTTTTGTAATCATAGGATTTTATTTCCATTCTCCACTTTCTTCAATTTTTCCCAGTGTTCTGACATTTTCTTTTTCACGTTCATATGTAATTACCATCATTATGGCTTCTGGGGAGCTCACAATTCTCTTGATGACAATGTAAGTTATTCTTATAAATTTTTGACTGAAATGATATCAACAAAAGCCAGCTTTTGTGCTTTTGTGCATTCACGGAGGAGTTTGTTTACAGCATGTGATGAGAAATAGGATGAAATGCTGGTCATTGTCAACTTTGGTTAGGTGCATATTTGTTTGTTAGTATCCTTACTGGATGGACAAATCCACAGACATGCAATTTTAAGGGAAGAGTAGATTACATTTATTAAAATAAAACGTATAAAAGAATAAATAGATCTCTTTAATTTAAAATCTATCAAAAATATTTCATTTGTTAATTTTCATTATAAATCTCCAAGAGAGATGTGAAATGTGAAAATTTCAAGTCATTACCCATAAATCTCATTAAAATTAGTAGATTTATGTATGGAACAACAATTAATGAACAAGGACATGAATTTGAAAAAGAGAAAGGAAAGATATTTGAGAAGCTTCAAAGAGAGGAAAGGGAAGAAGAAAAGGAGGTAATTGTATTATAATCTGAAGAGATAAAATAATCTAATATTTCTTTGGGTAAAAGTTTCATACAGTGCTTGATTCTGTTTTCTATGTAATGCTTTGGGCAGACAAATAACTTTCTATTTGATGGTGTCAAGTCTGGCCCTTTCAGAACATTTTCCCTTATAAGGAAATGCAGCCTGAAACAATGACCCCCAATTTTATCCTCCTCTCTCTCCAAAGGCAGCAGTGGAGAATTTGTCATCTCTTGCTACTGTTGGATAGTTTCCTGCTTGAACCTGTTATGTTCACCAGCTTGACAGGTGCCAGGTGGCTCCAACCTTTAGATGGGAATGAATCCGAAAAAGAGAAACTAGATGTCTCTCTAACCTTTCAAAGAGCATTGACCCTGTTAATTTGTTTTTCTTTTGTCTTGTTTTTTAAATATTTATGTCATGTTTAGTGAAGTCCATTTTACACCAAATAAAATTCACTCATCTGAACTATAGGAGTCAATGAATTTTGACAGATGTACATACTCAATAAGAACTGCCATGCTCAAGATTCAAAGTATTTTCATTACTCTAAAAAGTTCCTACATAACCTTGAAGCCAAATACCCTTACCCTCAGTGTCTAGCATTCCGTGATGTATTTTCATCCCTATGGCTTTGTTATTCCTTAACTGTCACATAAAGACAATTATAGTGTAAAGGTTTGGGTTCAGACACTACTAGTTCATTCGAACTCCTTTTCAGATTTTCTCACACATAGTAATATTTTCAACCTTTGATTTGAAGGTGCTTCTATACACCAAAGTTAAATATGTATAACTTTAGATTTCCATTTTAAAATATTTTTGTAATTAAAATATTATTCTCTTACTTCATTTAACCCCTTCTGTGTCCTCTCCCTTCACCTCCTCCCGTGAATCCCCTTAATATATATATACATACCACAGATATACACATATTAACGTATAATATATAAACACAACCTGCTGAGTCTGGTTAGTATGGTTTGTGTAAAGCTAATTCCAGGGCTAACCATTTGGATAATCAATTAAGCAGGCTACCCTAAGGTTAATTGTTACTTTTTGAAAGGTCCTTGATTACCTGTAGTTCTTTATCTGAGGTAGAGGGCCATGAGAGATTTTTTTCCCTTCCATATTAACAAAGTCACATCCTAGCTCAGGTCTCCTTAAGGCAGCAATATTTTTGCGACTGCACAGGGGTTCCCTTGTCATTTCTAGACACAGCAGGTTTCTGGTTCCTCTGGCTCTTACAGTCTTCCCTCCTCCTCTTCTTGTATGTTCCCTAAGTCTGAGGTGCAATGTTAATATTTAAGGATCATTGAGTTAAGGAAAGTTTTTTTTTGTTTTGTTTTGTTTTTTTGTTTTGTTTTTTCAAGAAGGCATGGGCTGTATTTTCATATGGTTTCATGGTCAAGAAAATTGGCTAATTTAGGTCAAGACTGTGTTTCGAATGGAGACTTTTTTGTCATTCATTTTTTCTTTCTTTTGTAGAGTTCCAGTGTGTGTCTACTTCCAGATTTATTCAGGGAATGATCCAGAGTCAAGTCATGTGCTTTGTGTGTGACAAGTACAACCTAATCTGAAATCGTTCAGCCGTAATCACAAAAGAGCTACTAAAAACACACAATTACATCATTACATTTGGGGAAGTCATCTGTCCCCTGAGAATAGTTTTTACAGTGCAGAAGGAAGAACCGTTAAAAACTTTACAATTAATATTATTATTGTTCTTCCAAACTGTGAAGGCATCTGCTTTTTTTTTTAGTGTCTGAGCCCATTTCCACATTATGCATCAGTTTTGCTGCTGTCCTTAGCACCACAGATAGAAGAGTTGCTCTTAAATATTAGTAAATGAAAGGGATGCTTCTGAGTATATCCCATGTGTTATCTCACTTAATCATAATCATTACAGTTCTGAGGTTACGAGGAATGTTTCTTCTGTAATTCACCACTGAAAGTAAGATAACCGACATGACAGGGAAATTAGCTATTATGTTCAAGGTCACCAAGGTAAGAGAAGTTCAAGATGGAATTAGAAATCTTTGTTTGGAACCTTAGAGTTCCCCTATGCTATAGATCAATATACTGCGCAATTTTAAAATATAAGCCCTGAACTAAAATGTTCCCCAGGTTCTAAGCTGTGTTTGATGTTAGTTGTGTGCCTTAGACAAATTACTGAATCTAGTTGTGCCTCAGTGTGCTAAGCTGAAAGTTAAGATGAGAAAGGCACACAATACTTAAGTGTTTGTGAAGATTAAAGATGTTTATTCGTGGGCATGGAGGAACGGGATAAATGATCTGTAATTGTAACCTGTTACCATGACACCCACCACTATTATTCTGAGTATGTGATAAATGTTTCTACAAATAAACTCATTGAGTTGCCTTGAGAAGTTCTGCCAAAGTTTTATCTGAAGCAAAAAGCACACTTAGTTAACTGTAAAAGTTTAGTGAAGTTTAAGCCAAAGACAAGAGTTTCTGCAAGAAAACATGGTTTTAAATCAGTTCAGACATACTGTCTTTTTTTACCATCAACATAATCCATGTGTGGTCAATAAAAGACAGCAAAAGGACAGCACCCTGCCCCTCACACACTGCCAGTGACCCCACACACAACCCCAGGACTGCCCTCTTCAGAGACCCACGTTTGTCCCAATCACATTCATTATCTGTATTATGAAATTGAGGGATTTACTTACGCACAGGATGTTAGAATTATATTTTAGAAGAGAATGTATGGATTTCCTTAATCTCAGTAACAACTGAAAGCAGTTTTAACCTCTGTGGAAGATTCAAGAAACAATCCAGCTTTAAGGATTGTGGGGATCTGAAAAAGACTTCCCTTAGTGAATGCCTGTTGTTTGACCTAGACCCCTGTAAATGGCAAACTCTTCCCTGGATGGGTGATGCTTTGAGGAATGACAGAGCCTTCCTGTGTTTGTTGTGTAAATGCTGGCAGCTTATGCAAGTCTGAGTCTTTGGGGACAACTGATCTGTATATGAAAAAATCAACCACTGCATCTTCCTCCTCCCAGATGTTTACTGCCTGAAGCTGCTGACAACCCACAACTCCTCCGTCAGTGTTGTGCAGAATCAAAGGTACAAGGCTCTGGATTGTTGTTTACTTGCTGCAGCTCCGTCAGAGTCATCATAACCCATCTGTCGCCAGCTTTTCTGTACAGGTGTCCCCATGTCTGCGTTTCCCTCATGTCCTCTCTCCCATAGACAGGTTTCTAGGACCACACAAAGAAGGGCTTGATAAAGAAATATTCCCCTAACTGTGAAATCTTTTTTTAACTTCTCTTATTTTTGAGATTATAACATAATTCCATCATTCCCCATTCCCGTACTGAAGCCTCCCTTTATGATATTCTTCTAAATTCATGGTCTCTTTTTTTATTCATTGTTTTATGGAGTTACTTTACTGAAAACGCCCTCCCATTTCTAAAAGGTTCACAAATACAACTTGTTTCTCATCATTTTGTAATTTTTAAGTAAATTAATTTCTTCTTTAAAAAAATATTTTTGTGGATACTCTACTCAAATTGTTATCATAAATCACATTGTTTGTGGTCATTGTTAGTTTCATATTTGAGTCCCAGGGCAGAATCCAGTAGAGAATATGATATTGTAGTCATAGCATGGTGCCTTTTCTCCTCCAGCACTTTTTGTAGTTCTTGAGTATCTTAATTTGCATCTTGTTGGATTCACTTTCTTTGA
Source organism: Psammomys obesus (assembly GCF_907164565.1). Classification (NCBI taxonomy): domain Eukaryota; kingdom Metazoa; phylum Chordata; class Mammalia; order Rodentia; family Muridae; genus Psammomys; species Psammomys obesus. Next base: position 9,405,696 of record NW_026596125.1, on the reverse strand, counting down.
CCATGGCTCTGCTTTAAGTATATCATTGCATATCAACAAGTGGATTATATTTTTAATGATATCTTTTGGGTTTTTTTTCTATTTCTATTTTTATTAATTCGTTGAGAATTTTGTACTGCAATTTCATTAAATTCACCCTCCATCACTTTCCATATCGATCCCACTTTCCAACCCACCCAACCTGTGTCCTCTTTTATACTTATTATTATTATGAAATATATCAAGTTCAGTTTATACTGCCCATATACTTACACTTGGAGGTGTGGCCTTTCACTGAGGCATGGTTAACCCACTACTTACTGCACTTATTAAAAAAAACCAGTGACTCAGCAAAACAGATGCTGAGACTCATAACCAAACTTTGGGCACAGCACAGGGAATCTTACGAAAGAAGGGAGAGATAGTAAGACTTGGAGGGGACAGGAACTCCACAAGGAGAGCAACAGAACCAAAAAAAAACTGGGCATAGGGATCTTTTCTGAGACTGTTACTGCAACCAAGGACCAATCATGAAGATAACCTAGAATCCCTGATCAGATGTTGCCCATGGCAGCCCAATGTCCAAGTTGGCTCCCTAGTAAGAAGAACAGGAGCTGTCTCTGACATGAAGTCAGTGGCTGGCTCTTTGATCACCTCCCCCTGAGGAGGGAGCAGCCATGCTAGGCCACAGAGGAGGACAATGCAGCCAGTCCCAATGAGACCTAATAAGCTAGGGTCAGGTGAAAGGGGATGAGGACCTCTCCTATCAGAGGACTTGGGAAGGCATGGAAGGAGATGAGGGAGGGAAGTTGGGGTTCGGAAGGGGTGAGGGAGGGGGATACAGCTGGGATACAAAATGAATGAACTGTAATTAATATAAAAATTAAAAAAAAAATAGTGACTCTCCCTCTCCCAAAAGTTGTCAGTTACAAAAATCTCCTTAGCTAGGAGTGAGGGTTAGTGCCCACTTTCCTTCTCCACACTAGGGTTCTGTCTAGTTCGATCTTGGACAAGTATTATTCACACTATCATAACTGCTCTGAATTCATATGTGCAATTTCCTTGCTGTGTTGGCAGAACTTGTATCTTTGTTTCATCTAGTGCAAGCTCTAAGTTTTCAGCATAGAAGGTTTGAATCTGGAGTCTTATTGCTTTAAATGTCAAAGCAAGAAATTCATAGCTACATTCATAGGGTTTTTTTGCTGTTTTTTTTTTTTTTTTTTTTTTTGTGATTCATCACCTAGCAGCTAGTATCAGAGCTCTTTTGCTTTGGGCATTGGGATCCTTGGCTCTGTGTGATTTTAAGTTACCTGGAATTCTGCCAGCAAGAAACAGAGGATTGTAGGTTTTGCTATCCCAGCTCTTTGCAACTTCTTGGTTCTAGAATACTAGCATCCCTATCTTTCTTTTACTGGCCACTTTCTGGAGTTCTTCAAAGACCTTACTGTGAATGCTATTGTCATGGCTGTTTCTGTCCCTGCTGCAGGAACTGTAATTTCAGAGGTTTTCTTGCTCTCCATAAAGTAGCCTAGCACATTCAACTAATGGTAAAGACAAAGAGGCAAACATTATGTTCACTCAGAAGATGCTTTTATCAAGGCTGAATATTTCCTCACCAGGAACATGCTACACAGGAAGCCATCAGACTATGGAAAAGACTAAGAAATAGGCTGCTTCTATAGCCAGGAAAAGGATGTGATTTTCCTGAACATAACTTCTTGTTCCAACTAACACAAATCTTGAGTGTACACCAATCATGATCATTTTGCTGAGTTAAAGGAGCTTTCCTGCTTGGAGTAAATGAAGACAAAAGACAGGAGTCATCCCAAGGACACTGATGGCTACCCTCACTGACGTGATGTCTCCTAAGCAGGTGTCAGCTGCCTAGGACAGTCAATAACTGAGCAAGTCCTCCAGAAGCACAAGCATGGGCCTCCTCAGAAGCTTAGCTTTTCGTGTTTCTTAGATGAGAGTTTCCTTGAGCAGTGTTCAACAAGGCTGCTCTGATGATGTTTTGGCCAGCTGTCAAGGACTTGTCTGACTGACAGCTCTCCATTTAAGTCAACCAGGCACAAAAGAGAGGTCTGACAGCTGTCTATCAAGTGGCTAAGCAGCTCAACCATGGAAGCTTCAATCATTTATATGGGAGAAAGAACCAGAGCAAAGACTTCTTCCCATGGTATTAGCATTCTCAAACATACTTCAAAATGCTTAGCCATAAACATCTTAAGGCTGTGTAGTTCTCCTTTGGTACCTTATTTTTCTTCTTGTTGTTGTTCTTTTTATTTATTTTCTCTTGAGACTCTGGACTCACGATGTTCTGTAGACCATGTTGACCTTAAATTAACCCCATGATGAGCCTCTGACTCAGACTCTAAAAGGCTATGTCACACTCCCAGCTTCTTACTGATCTGTCTTTATTTATTGGGAAAAATTTTAACATAATCATCTTTATTTGCTGTATTTTTGTCTTCATGACTTCCTTCTCTTTGCAAACCTCCCTTGGATGGTAGAAGATCAAGTTCCTTTCTTGTGGAAGCATGTCTTCCTTTTCCTCTTCTGTTTTCTATCACAAGCATTCTATCTCTAGCATCCCTGTGAATCTTGGAATATTAGGTCTTCCTATGTAGAAATATCTAAATCTTGAACAACTCATACGACTTCTGTGTTCTGATGATTCTTAGACTTTTATACAGAACAGTGATGGATCTTTCAGCTCTGACTTTTGCAAAATAAAAACTAAAAGACTAAATAAGATTCACATCAAATCCCACCGATTGTATGCCTCCTAACTTTGATTAGTACTGCATGCCTCTACTACAGCTTAAAAGAGGAGATAGTTATAATTTATTGTTTTCTACCTTTTATTATTTATGACCTCCTCCCACCCAGAGCCCAGGGTGTTTTATTATTCAAACACGTCTTTAATTTGTTCATGTTTCTTGAGACTGCTACGCGACATCATTAATTTCCCTCTGGTTTACAGCAGTGGCTTATGAGCTGATAATCAGTTCTCTTAACTTTCCCAGGTCAGAATTCTATATAGTTGCTGAAGAGTATTTTGAAAAATAAAATCTTGCTGTGCCATGTCCTTGTGTCAACCATTTACTTGAATTCTGTTACTCGCCTAAACAATAGAGTATGATCAGGTCCTTTCTGACCTCACCTCTTAGAGTGGCTTCTTCTCTGTAAGATATATCCTACATTTCCAGTAGCACTGCTTTGTTGTTTTTATTTTTATTTTTTTTTTTACCATCTAGTCTTATCACAAATATCATTTCCTAAAAGGTCAAACACTTTTCTATTTTAGATCTACTTTCTGACATTCTTTCCAATCATTTCTCTAACCCATGGTTATTTTTTAATCTCTATACTGTGTCTTATTATTGTAGAATGTTTACTTATTGACTGTAGTTTCCTTTCAGCTTGAAGTGTGGACTCCTCAGAAACAAAAACCTCCTTTTGTCTTGTTCAATACTTTAGTAGCCATCCAAGGACATGGTAAGTGACATAATGTTTCATTTGTTTTGTATTTCTATAGCAAAATATCTGAAACTGAATATTGCATATTGAAAAAGGATGCCAGGTTTGTAGAGATTCAATGCTAGTGTAAACTTGCTTATCAAATGCTTTTCACATCATACTAATCCAGTTCTATGAAAACTAAAGGGCTGAGGGAAAGCACTGATTTAATCAAGAGGGAGCTGTTACCAGGAGTACATTGCGCAACAACACACTGAAAACTGTGGGCTTAGAGTGTTCGAGCACCTACTTCATTTAAAGTTCTTAAACTTGTTAACCTCCTTCCAGTCTTTCACCTTAGATGGGAATTAGTAGGGAAAGGGGGTGTAGACCTCTCTTTGTCTACTTCCTGGTGATAAAGGTGGATGGGTTCTTTGGGATTTATCAAACTCAATTGTCAGGATATGAGCAGTCAAGTGAAACAGTAAAGCAGCAACAGCAACACTCATTATCATCAGCAGAATGGTTCAGTAGAAGGCGCCAAAGCCATGAAGACCAGCAGAGGACATGAACCTTAACAATGCAAAAGTGTAGAGATCCAGAAAGTCTTGCCTTACTGTCTGTGGGCTTCTATTTTACCCTCTTCAAAGTCCACAGGAGGATGTTTTGCACCTCCCCAAAAAACATGCCCTGCACAGGAGGTAGCTTTCAGCTCATAAACATCACATACCCTCTCAAGAGGCCTGCTTTCTGCAGGAGGAAAACATTCCCAAATCCCACACTTGGGACCAAAACAGAAAACATAGTCACATGACACAACTGAGTTTCCAAAGAAGTGAAAAACTTCCACTTCAGGGAGTGAAGCTTCAGCAAGTCAAACTTCAGGCGCATGACAGCATTCAAGCCATATCCTTTATCACTATGTATTTAAAGACTGAAAAAGAAAAAAGAATTTAATTTTATTCTTCACTCTTACTGAGTCTTGACTAGGTATCTTGATAAAAAATTAAAGTATCTCATTTTTTCAGTCATTGTTTTAGCTCCTTGCTAAACTGAAACTCTCAGCTGAGTCTACAGCTGTCACAGTGGATTTTCAAATCTGATGAACTAGACATTTTCCTCAGGATAAGGAAGTGTTTACTCAGAGACCAAGGTTTAGGTTGCTTTGGAATACAGTAATCTACAGACTCTGCCTTTCATATATATGCCTGAATGTACGTTATAAACTATAGGAACCACTGAGACTGTGCCAGTTCCTAAGAACAATCATTCTGATCACTAGGGCGGGATGATGGGGATCATTGGTCTCTGTCTCTCCAGTCCCTGCAAGGTTCATCTCTGCTCTTTTGTCCTTAGGAAGCACAGCTGAGGAAATAAGCAGGACATAAGCTGTGACTTCGGATAGTGCTTTCCTGATGTTCTGAGGTGACATGCCATCAGAGAGAAGACACCTGAATGGATGTGTAACCACATTGGTATCAATTCATTCAACTTGCATCCCGGCCAAGATTCTTTACAACAGACAGGAAAATCTTAATCTTTTTCTAAATGATGAAATATATCAATGCTAAAACAAGAGGAAAAAGCAAACCATAGGTGCATGGTGAGGTGGGGGCAGTGAAATAGAAGAGAGAGACACAGAGAGAAAAGCATCCAGTGAATGAATAGGGATGAATAAGACGATGCTGGTTGCTCAATTAAGATTTCAACAAACTGGACTGAGATACATACAGATATTTCATATAGCTATAATTAGTGATACATGTTCTGATTCCTATGTACAATGAATAGGAACCTTTAGGACTGCGGTAAATAAAGACACTCTGCCCGTGTCTTGCTTATTGACAAAGATGGTTTGGTAGCAAGTTCCTTTTAAGTGAAAGTTGAGATATGAGTGAAATGTTCAAAAGACCAAGAATGAGTTACCATAGAGCAACAAATTTTGACCAAAATCTCAGGTTTGTAAAGAGACATCTCTTTACTGCTTAACATTTTTCTCATTTTAAAATTAATATTCTACTATATTTGTTAGCTTTTATGTCAATTTGACAAAAGCTAAAGTAATCTGAGAGGAGGGACACTCAATAGAAAAAAATGCCTCTATAAAATCAGGCTGTGGATGAGTGTGTTTATGGTTTCTGTTTCTTGTTTTGTTAGCAATTAATGGAGGAAGTCTAGTCTTTTGCAGGTGAGGACATTGCTCGGATGGATGGTGGTCCTAGGCTCTGTAACAACGCAGGCTGAGCAATCCATGAAGAACAAAACAGTAAAAGCACTCCTTCATGGCCTCTGGATAAGCTCCTGCCTCCAGATTCCTACCCTGTTTGAGTACCAGCCCTGACTTCCTTCAAGGACAACTGTGATATGGAAGAGCAAATGTAATTCACCCTTTCCTATACTACTTTCTTTTGACAGTGGTGTTTTGTCACAGCAGTAAAAACCATAACAAAGACACCTACAGAAGATTCTGGATTATTGTAACTATATTTGTTGCTGTTGTTGTTGCATGGATGATGACGGGATCATGAATGGAAGAGGATGATATAGCAATGATATTCTAAAAACGTGATTCATATGTAATATTGGTAGAAATTCAAATATGAATCTTAATACTCTTAAGTATTTTGATACAGTATCCCTTCCTTTTTCTATGCATGCTTTTCCTCTTAAGAACACACTAATGGTTATAATTTACTTATGGATAGTTGACACCATGGATATAGTATTAATACTAACGATGACCTCAAAGAGGAAAAGGTCAAAGGTAACATTAATGTTTTAGTGTGTACATGGGCTCAGAGGGAAAGTATCTTTTTCACAAGCTCTTATATCTTTGGTACTTTTTTAAAATATAAAATGGATTCATTCTTCTGTAAGAACAGAAAGTGGTGGTGCAGAATTTCAACTGTGCTTGTAAATGAAATAAGGTATTTTCAGTAGTGAAAATTCATGAATATGAATGAGCGATTAATCTCTAGCTCAAAAAAATTCACACTAAGCATAAATTTGGAACAGAAGTGGGTAAGGAGAAGGAATGCAATGTTTGAAAAGTAGAAATTTTATGAAATTAAAATTTTAGAAAAACATACATGAAATCATATATCTTTGAATGACAAGTATTCTACCTTGAGCAATGTATGTTTCAAACAGTAGTATATGCAAAGGAGAAATCAGGGAAGGGTACTAGACAAACATCACATGACTCAGGGAGAACTTGTGAAGTAGGGAGCAAATCATAGTACTAAATATTATCTAAGTAACTGAGCTCACAGAAAAATGTGAGGGAAACTGATTTCTGTCATTGCGTAAAGAACTGTCTGGAACACTGTAAACCCTACTTTGTTAAAAAGAGAAATACTACATGAAGCTTCCAGTACCAGAACTGGGTTACATCTAATTAAGTTGTTGGCTAAGGGTTCTCATAGAAGTTTTCTGACAATTCAAGCTGTTGCCAAGGCTGTAAGTTGCTCTCCACAAACTGAAAGCAAGGCCCCATTGCTAAAGACAATATCCACACAACACCCTGAACATGAAGAAGTTGAGCTGGTGCCTATGTACAGCCTTCACCCCTATGTGCTAGCATCTTTGATACTGCACTCTGCCAAAGGAGAAATGTAAACACCAGCCCAACCACAAAACCTGCAATGTGCAATGGTGCCTTATCTGCAAGACATAATAGTGTGTGATAGAACAAGGCTTGTGGGAGTAACCAATCAATATCGGATTTGACTAACCTCCACTCTAAGGGAGGGAGATGGATCCCATATCTGACACAGCTTGGACGACTGAAAACCTGAGACTAGATGGCCTAAGGAACTATAACAAAACGAAAATAATTATAGATGTTCTAAAAAACAAATATGAACACACACACACACACACACACACACACAAACCCACATAGTAATAAAATGACTCCTAATGGAATTATGCTATACTCATAGATTAGAGTCTTGCTAAGCCGTCATCAGAGAATCTTCCTCCTGCAGAAGATGGAAACAAATACAGAGAAGAAATAGGCAGACATTATACAGAGGATGAGAGACCTTGCAGCATTCGGCCCTAAATTAAATGTCTTTGTCAAATCTCTCTCCCCTCAGGACTCAGAGAGCTGTACAGGAGAGAAGGGAAAAGATTATAAAAGTCAGAGCAGATGGAGGGTACCAAGGAACAAGGCCCTCTAAATGAACAAGATCAATGCCTTTACGAACTCACGGAGACAGAGGCAGCATGCACAGGGTCCACTGCATGGGTCTGTACCAGATGCTGTCTTAGAGATGAAAGGGAGAGTGGACACATCCGCCATCTCTAACCCAGAAGCAATTTCCAAAAGATAACCACTTGCAAATGAATATTTAGTTTCTTCCAAGGGAGACTAACGGGGGAAAGGACTCCTGTGAAAAGTAGGCTGATGCCCACAGTAGATGCCCTGCTGATGCCCACAGTAGATGGCCAACAGAAAGAAAAGCTCGAGGGCATGTTTGGAGAACTTTACCTCATAATGCCATGTCAGGGCTTTTCCTTTAAAAATATTATATATCTTTCTTATTATATATCATATATATATATATATATATATTTCTCCGTTTTTACTTTACGATCCTTTGCATATACATGTGGCATCAAATTTAGCATTTTAATGAGATCCCTGAGTGTGTGAAAGAGTGTGTTTCTGTTTCTTGTGACTTTAATTATGTTTGTTCGTTTTGTCCCATTCTGGTCTGTTATTTTGTTGTATCTTATTCTATTAGTATCCCCTAGAAGCCTGTTCTTTTTCTAGTGAGAGACAAAAGAAATGTAGCTTGCCATTGCACTGGAGGTTGGGAGGAACTGGGAGGAGTATAGGGAGGGAAAAACTGCAATCATGTTAGATTCTGTGAGAAGAAAAATCTATTTTCAATAAAAGAAAAAAAAATGTAAAAAAAGAGTCTGTGCATGAGGCAACAGAGGACAATTACTTCCCTCTCTTCCTCTTTTCTGGTAGAAACCCCTTACTTTTTCTCTGCATTGACAATAACAAGATGTTCCTGAGAGGAAGCTCTCATTTCCTTTAAACAGTTCACCTGATCTGATGATGTTGAAGTCATTTATTAGAAAGGAAAGGACAGTTTGACGACAAGCATTCTTACTTGGGAGTTACAGGAACTGGCACACAGTTTCTGCTTGAGCCTGGTAGGAAACATTTTTGGTTGCCGGGGCATCTGGCTTTTCTGCAGTTATATGACTTTGCTATTCCAGGAAGAACGAACAGGGGACATTAATGGGAGCAAATGGGCAACCTTGAATTCTAGTAAGCTTTTGTCTTCCACCAAGGCACATAGAGAGCCAGATATAGACACTAGGCTCCTGTTTGCTACTTTGGAAGAACATTGACCCAAAGAACCTTCATTTATAAAAATTAAGTAAACACAGAAAATAAAAGAAACATCTTCAGTGCAAAGTGTATTAGACCCATTTTTAAAAATGAGATTCGGTGCAATTTATTCACTTAAACATATCCACAAATAAAATGCACAATGCACACAGTATACATATACACATGCAGAAAACACCCAACATTTCAAATGAAAATAAATACATGTTTAAAATTTAGTGTATAAGAAATCTTATTTCCAAGTTTTAATATTCAGGTTAATGTACTTACTAAAGCATAAATAAATTAAATACTGCGTTACAGGATTTGAAAGACTAGTAAACAGGTATCTACAGTCTGATCTAAAACTTTTACAACTGTAATGAAATGAGCTACAAAGAACTTAATACCTCACTTCATTACGTTCTTTTTGGAAGACACTGACAATGGGACAGTTTTTCAGTCAGTCTACTATCAAGACAATAGAGGTTTGTCTCTAAATTTATTGATAGTTCTCAACTTAGGTCTAATAACTTAAAACTGTGACTACAAGATTTATTTTTAAAAGGAGTGAAATAGGGGCAGCTGCAATTTTTGTTGGTCTGTATGTGGGGTGTGTGTGTGTGTGTGTGTGTGTGTGTGTAAGTGAGTGCACACGCACAGGCCCAAGTGCTTGAATGTGACTCCGGTCTAAGTGTGTCTTGGATAGGATTTCCATTTCTATGAAGAGACACTGTGGCTATGACAACTACTGTAAAGAAAATCATTTAATTGGGCAGAGGTTTAGTCTGTTATCATCATGCAGAAAGCGTGGTGGCACACAGCAGACATGGTGCTGGAAAAGGAGCAGAGAGTTCCACATTCAGATCTACAGGCAGCAGGAAGAGAGGAAGAGACAGATACTAGGCCTGGTTTGAGCATTCGAAATCCCAAAGCCCAACCCCAGTCACACACTTTCTCCAACAAGGCCACACCTACTCCAACAAGGGCCTATTTCTTAATCCCTGTCAAGTAGCCTAACATCCTGATGAGGAAGCATTCAAATCTATGACCATATGGAGCCATTGCTATTTAAGTCACCACAAATAAGTGATGAGGACTTCAAAGGGCAGTCCAATCTCAACTAACCTTCTATTCCATTTGAGATGGCCTCTCTTGTTCCTAGTATGCAGTCTAGCAAGCTCGGGAGTTTTGAGTGATTCTCTCATTCTCTGTATTCCCTCTGCAACAGGCGCTCTGTGATTAGAGACATACACTTTCACATCTGGTTCCTTACATGAGTCCTGAGAATTCCAACTCTTGTTCTCCTGCTTGCCTGGTATAATGCTGTTGTAAGTATTCCTGTCAAAACCAACTTGGGGAAGAAAATGCTTATTTCACCTTACAGCTTCTAGTTCGTCACCGAGGGCACTCAAGGAAGGAACTGTCAAAGAAAGAACCTGGAAGCAGAGAAGCGGACATTTACTTACAGACTCCCGTACGATGGGTTCCTCAGCTTTTTATACAGCCCAGGGCCCCCTGCCTAGGGTGAGGCCGCCCACAGTGGACTGGATCCTCCCACATCAGCTGTTTTATTTTTTAATTAAATTTGTATTTTTTTCATTAATTACATTTTATTCACTTTATATCCCAGCTGTAGCCTCCTCCCTCATTCCTTTCCAATCCTACCCTCCCTCCCTCATCTCCTCTCATGCCCCTCCCCAAGTCCACTGATAGGGGAGGTCTGCCTCCCCTTCCTTCTGACCCTAGCCTATTAGATCTCATCAGGACTGGCTGCAATGTCCTCTGTGGCCTGACAAGGCTGCTCCCTGCTCAGGGGAGGTGGTCATCAGCTGTTAATCAAGAAAGTACCCCAAGGACTTGTGTAGAGTCTAACCTTATGAGGGCATACTCTCGATTTATGCCCCATCATTCCAATGACTCTAGTTTGTGACTAGTTGACAAACCCTAATCAGCACATCTGGCCAGGGCTTTACCATCTCCCTAGCCTCCTTAACCCTTTCAAACAAGATAATTATATTGGATTGATGCTATCTTAAATATCTTTTACAAATTGATGGATCAATTTGTGATTATTGTGAGTTGTAAAGGGGAAGAATTGTGAAGCAAGGTATTGTTAGCAATAATAAGAGCTACAATACTCTAATGCAAGTATTAAAGAAAAATTAGGAAAGAAGCTATGTCTTAAGGGTGGCAACCGTTCTGTGTAAGTGCCACCAATGTGAGTCACATTTTATGAGCTGCTTAGATTTTAATTTAAATATGATTTATAAGATAAACAATGGAGAAGTAACTGTCTCCTTAGATTCTAGTGACAAGGAATAAACTGCAAAGCAAGTGGGTTAGGCCAGCCATAACAAGACTATCATGCACTTATGAAGAGCTTACAGAAAAAGTTGTTTGTTTTTTGTTTGTTTGTTGTTTTGTTTGTTTTAGCTAAAAGAGGAAGGATGCTTTCTTCCGAAGACTGAGGGGGGGAAAACTCTAAAGCACCCATTAAGCCGTACATTTACAATGACGACTTACAAAGATATACTAGAAAACAGTTTTGTTTTGTTGGTTTAAGGTTTATTTTTCCACTGTAGAAATAGGAACATGGGTGGTCTTCTAAGTAAAAAATAATCTCAAGATTATAAAAACTAATTACCTTCTCCTTAGGGTTTGAAGAAAGAAAGGAAACACAGCAGAGTTTATTTTTTTCAGCTATAGTAAGGAGTAAGGCAGCTTTCATGTTCAACTGGAGCCTATAGAATTGCTTCAATTAGTCACAGAATGCTAGCACCAAGCCTCTTGCCAACTATCTAACACACACACACAGGCCTAGAGCAGCTGTGCATACTTCTGAATTATGCACTGAGGCTTTAAAATCTTTGTTATCTTTCTTTCCATAGCAACCTTGGTGAGGATAAAAAAAATACACTTATTTAACCACAACCTGTTGTGAATGCTTTCTCTCTATTTCTTCCACCATAACGAGTGGATTTTATATGACATAGAGCATGCAATGTAAATTAACAGTGAGGTAACAAATTAAAAAGCTTTTATAGAAAGCCCTAATCACTATTTATGGTTCCCTCTGGTATTATCTAAACTTGCTACTGCAAAAATAATTGCAAGTTCCTTTATGAGCATGTGGGAGCACAGGATATGTGGAGTGGTGTGTTGCATTCTAAAGTCGGAACCACCAAGGCACCCTTGCCCTTTCACTCTGCCAGACAAGTCATGAGGAAGGAGGAAGGGAATTTTCTAAACATTTGTCTGGCATCTGTTCTTGGAGACATACCTTCCCCACCCTGCGAGTTTATTGGTGTGTAATACAGATATCATTTTAAAAATGGACAGTGATGCCTATCCAGATGTTATACAGCAACTGAATTTGATAGGGACTATTGACTTTCAGCCTGACAGGATCTATAGTCAATGAAGAGATTAACAACCCCTGCACATGTTTGTAAGGGACATTTTTTAATTAGATTAATGAGGTAGAATTTCTTACCATAATGTGGGTGGTGTCTTTCCATTGATTGGTGTCCCAAACTGGATTTAAGAACAGGAGAAGCAGGCTGAGCACAGGCATTCATCACTCTGTCCCTGACTGTGAACACAAGGTAACCTGCTATCATTACCTCCTGCTTCCATGACTTCTCCACATTAACATACCTTGTCAAGAGCCATTCTGCTCTTGGCTGGGGTATCAGTCTCTGCAGGACCTCCAAGGCTCAGATTTTTGGGCCTGTTGGTCTGCTTTTGGAGCTCCTGTCCACTTCAGGTCACAGAGGAAGACAATGCAACCAGTCCTGATGAGGCCTGATAGGCAAGGGTGAAATAGATGAGAAGGAGGACCTCCCCTATCAGTAAACTAGGGGAGGGGCATAAGGGGAGAAGAGGGAGGGAGGGTGTGATTGGGAGGAAATGAAGAAGAGGGCCACAGCCAGGATACAAATTGAATAAATTGTAATAAATGATAGGAATAAAACATTTTAATTAAAATTTTAAAAAGAGCCATTCTGTTAAAGGCGCTCAATAGGCAGGTGGGCTTTCTGGAAGATCTGGTATTTTGTAAGGTCTGCTCCATGATATACCACCAGAAATGCTTCAACCTCTAACACCATGTCAAGAGCCATTGATTTGGGCAAATTCAATAGGCATGAAAGCTCTCTAGAAGGAATCTGTCATTTTGTAAGATCTGTACTATGATGCACCCAGAATTGCTTTCAATCATTTGTGCACCGCATCATTTGTACACTGCTGCATCTCTCTAAAATCTGTCATGGTGTGAATGGTCACTTCCTGGGTATTTGTTTGCCCCGATTGAACAAACTTCCTACAGGATCTTATTGAAGATGTACTGCTGTTCAGATGAATTAATTCCTGATTGTGAATTTTTTATTTTATTTAAACAATTTTAAATTTTAAAATTAAATTGTTTTAGAACTTCTAAAACAATTTTAGAAAGTTTATGGCTACAAAAAAATACCTTTGTGGACCTCTAGATACCTCACTAGGAGACAGCCTTGAAGCAGATCTGTGACCTCAGATAGACTCTCACTATAGATAATACCATGAATCCTGATATACGCCATAAATATAGGCAACTTGGTTTTAACATTCATGGGCCCAAAATAAAATGGAGTTACATAGAAATGTTTAAATAAAGTAAAAAATCTCGAGGACATTAAATATAAACCATTTTGTTGTAACTCCTTATACCTTGTCTCATTATGCCATTATAGACTGTCATTTTTAATTGACTTTGTTTTTTGGAATGAGAGACATAAAATTGTTGTCCTGTACTCACTATAAAACTAAGAGATAGCTGGAAAATGTGTAGCCAGGTCAGTCCTAGTTGAAAAGAGATACATTCTTGTAACTTTTAAACCCTATTAACCTTTAGGCCTTGTCAACCTTTACCACTCTGAATTCACTATGAACTTACATACAGGATACATAGACAAGAAATGTTTAGTTTTAAAACATGTGTTTTAGAATTCGTTCATTCTTGTGACTGGTTGCCTTTTCTGAGGTAACTCCTTTGTTTCAGAAATATAAAAGCTGTGACCAGACAATTAATGGTGGTGGAATCCTGTTAGAGTAAAATCCCACCGTGGTGGAAGCCATTGTGCTAGAAGCCTGTAGGGTTCAAGCTCATGAGGGCTGAATTCCCTTTATCCATGAGTTGTAAATATGCATATACATATGTGTTTACATGTAACTATGTCCATCTGTCTAGTTTTTGTACATATGTTACATGATTGTATGTCAATATTCTGTATGTATGTAAGGAGCCCATTTTATATCATCATTGAATGTGTGTATGAATATAGACAGATCTATATATCTAATTGTTTGTCTATACGTAGGTGTGGGCTGATACTATGGCAGCAGCCTGAACTTTCTGCAGTTTCTGCAGGGGAGATGCTAGCAAAATTCAACATCATTGTCACAGGCAAGCATGTGGGAATTTGTTAAGGTTGAAGTTAAAGTTTTTAACTTCCTCCACCTTCTATCCTTGAGGGTGGCTGCATAAATAGTCTTTCCTTACTTTCTTTCTTCTGTCCTTTTTATTACCAATGCACAAATAAGTAAGTAGATTCGTGACCTAACTATCAGCTTTATAAAATAATCAGGCAGAAGCTCACTTTAGCCTGAGGAGGCCTCCCCAGCAGCCTGCTCCTCAACAGGATCTAATCTCAGATCAAAGAGTCTCCTTTTACCACCCTCTGCAGGTTTGGCTAAGATCTTCTACAACCCTGGCTGCAGAGAAAAAAAGGTGGTCAGTTTAAATTTTCCTATTTAACATTAGTGTAGCCAGTTCCTAGTCCTAGAGAAGAATCCTGGGCTCCCTCCCCTCTGTCTTCTTTCAATCCTGATTAGTTGCCTGAGCCATCAGCTCAGAGACCAAGAGATAAAGCAAACATGAATTCTGCATACTCTCCCACATCCTACCCTGAACCTGGAACCCTGCCAAAGCCGAGAAAGACAGAAACAGAGAGACTTTCACAGCAGAATTTGGCAATGTATGTTTGGAACTATAGGCCAAAATAAAAGTTTTTTTTCCTTTTTCTGCTTTTTTCGACTTTTATTTTTTTTAACAAAATTAAAAAAAAAAAAGTAACTAACACTAGGCTCAGAAGAGATTGAAATATGTCTGTTATTACATACTTAATAAGTTAAAAAAAACCTATGTATAGGTAAATCACTTGTTTTTGCTAGGACCATGAAGAAGAGTCTGTTTTAACATAAAAAAGAATCCTTACATGAATTCTTTCTTTAGTATATAACAGTATTTGAAAACTGACCAGTTAGAAAGAATTTGCTTCACTATTTATTGAGCATATACTATCTTTGCCGGTTAGGTTGTTTTGTTCTGACAATTTGACACAAGCTAGGGTCCTTTTGGAAGGGGAAACCTAAAAATGTTTTCATCAGATTATCCTGAATGTTAGTCTATGAGACATTTCTTGATTAAAGATTGATGTGAGAGGGCACATCTAACCATTGGTTGGCAATACCATTATACTGAGGCAGCAGGTTTGGTGTTTAAAACAAACAAACAAACAAACAAAAAACAAGCTCATGAGGAATGAGCCAGTAAGCAGCGTTCCATAGCCTCTCTTTGGTTCCCCTACCCAGGTTTCTTCCTTGAGTTCCTGTCCTGACTTTCCTCCATGAAGGAATAAAGCAACAAGAGGAAATAAGCCTTTCCTCCCTAGTTTGCTTTTTTTAAATTTTTAATTATTTTATTTAACTTTATTTTTTGTGTATTAGTGTCACATTTATGTGAAGGTGTCAAATCCCTTGGAATGGGCATTACAGACAGTTGTGAGCTGCCATGTGGGTGCTGGGAATTGAAACCGTGTCCTTTGGAAGAGCAGACAGTGCTCTCAACTACTGAGCCACCTCTCCAGCACCCCTCCCCCTCCGAGTTTGCTTTTGGTCAGGGTGTTAACTATAGCAACAGAAAAGCAAACTAGAGCATTTTATTTTAACTATTGGCTACACTGTTGAAATAAAAATTGAAAGGACTAGTGTCTATGTGTTTGTTTTTCTTGTAAAGACTAGAGAAAGTGGTATAAATAGCTCTACTAAATGAGAGGAGGTTAAATAGCCCAGATCCTGTCAGTGCCCTGTTAAATAACAGAATAAGGATCCTGAGTATGTCTGAGGACTTCAGACACAACGTAGAAAATAGACTTAAAAAATTTAAGATTTAGATATCATGCCAGGGGCTCTTCAGGAAAAATAGTGACTAATTTGAAAAAAAAAAAAAATCAAGATGATAACACTGGTGAAAAATACAGGTTACACCTGACTGGAAATCATCCAGCATTGTTATTTTTGATGGGACGATATCAATGAAAACTTTAGAAAAAACAATGATAATTATTGTTTTCATGATGCCTACAGTTTAGCTGAAGAATGAAAGCATCCATTTTGCAGGATCAGATATATTTACACACAGATATTTTTGTAGTGAGAAGACACAGATTTTGAAGTGAAACAACTATTTCTGCCATGTCTAACTCTTTAGTAATCTAAAAAAAAAACATACCTATGAATTCTTCAAATGTAAAAAATACCATTCTGGCATGGCTTTTCATGCGAACAGTGGTGATTAGTTTTGAACTATCAACAGCAGAATCACCAAGAAAATAGTCTCACTGAGGCATTATCTGGAGCAGATCAGCCCTAGGGAGAATCTGTGTGGGATTATCTTAATTACGTTACTTGAAGTGAGAAGGCAAATTCTAAAAGTGTCTCCATTCCGTAAGCAGAGGATCTTGAACTGTTTAAGGGTGGGTAAAGTAAGTTGACCACTATCATGCATGCATTAAAGTGTTGCTATCTGCTGTTGACTCTTGATGGGAATTGACTGAGTGATTCAAGTTGCAGCCGCCTTGGCTTCCTAAAGTGATGGACACTAATCTACAAATGTGGGCCAAATAAAGCTTTTCTCGCTTAAATTCCTCTGTCAGGGTTCTATTTATTTACTTATTTAGTCAGTTCAGCAGTAAACGATAGTAGGCTACATGTGATCCACCAATTGTCCTCAATTACCCATGATTCACTTCCTAAGTACCCAAAAAGAATACTGAACAATATCAGTCATAAGGTCCATTTAGACTCACACTTCGTCTGTCATGTTTCCTGCCTCATTTGAAGCCCTAATGACTCATACTTCATCTCACTGTGGACGCTGACAATTGGAAAATATAATCAGAAAGTTGTCGTTAATACAGAGTCAGTGTAGTAGCGATTGTCGCTTGAGTTGAGAACATTGCTTTGCCTCTATCAGTAAGGAGGAACAGATGGACAATTGACAGTGTTTACACCTTGCAAACCCTTTCGAATATTTAGGGAGAGTTAATATAAGTACATGCAGAAATTTCTAAGAATGGAATAGTTACCAAAGTGATGATCTATATAACTCATGTTCCTGACTTGTAACACAAGAAGCCCAGTGACTATTGTTTGAAGCTTTCAACCAAGTGCTTTTATGTGAATTCTAAGTGACTCAGAAATATTCATGAAGATGAAAAATTCAGATCCATCCATGTACAAAGTTGGAGTAATTGTGTTAGACTATTGTATTGGTTGAATTGATCCCTGCAGATTGTATATTCTTGGTGAGACTTGCTGGAAGGCTATCAGCATGTGGTGTGAAATAGAAAAGCAAAGTACATGTTTATTTCATACAGCATAGCAGACCAATGAGCAAAGGGCCACACATTTTAATACATGAACAAATGAATGACACACTTCTTAAGTGAGCTGAGGGTGTTGATACAGATTCATGTCTTTGTATGGGCAAAACCTTGACTAATTTCTGCATTGTTTTGGTTACTGGCATTAGTCTGCTTGATTAACTACAACACAGAGAATTCAATTCTCATAGCAAAGAACTATAGGACACAGTTTCTAATCTTCAGTGTGGTTTCTTTTTCATGAGATCCTTAGAACATGTTTATTTCAATAAATGTACTACTATTTCAGTGTTTATTACTTTGAAATGCCACCTATATTATTATTTCAAGGAGTCATGGAACAGGTTGGATGTCCTAAAGTTAAAGTTAATATAATTAATGTTAAAGAGTATATAAAGATGCTTAAAGATATTCTGTATATCTTACATTTTTCTTTGTTACTGAAAATATCTTGGTTTTGTAGTCATTTTCCTTGTTCATTCTTGTCATCTTGCTTCTGTTTATAAGTTAACATTAGTTTTAGCATGAAATAAAATTTTATTTTATTAAATAAGATTTCTATAATGAAATCTACTTCTTAATTGTTTTTAAGATACTTAGATCAAGAACCTAATAGGAGCCTTCATTTCTTGGTTATAAATTGGTCATTTATTTATATTTTTTTAACTTTTATTAATTATACTTTATTCACTTTGTATCCCTCCATAAGCCCCTCCCACCTCCCCTCCCAATCCTACTATCCCTCCCCATTCTTCATGCATGTCCCTCCCCAAGTCCACTAATAGGGAATGTCTTCCTCTCCTTCCTTCTGATCTTAGTTTATCAGATCTCATCAGGAGTGGCTGCATTGTCATCTTCTGTGGTCTGGTAAGGTTGCTCCCCCTTAGGAGGAGGTGATCAAAGAGCAGGCCAATCAGATTATGTCAAAGGCAGTCCCTCTTCCCATTACTATGTAATCCACATGGACACTAAACTGCCATGGGCTACATCTGTGCAGGGCTTCTAGGTTATCTCCATGAATAGTCCTTAGTTGGAATATGAGTCTCTGGGAAGACCCCTGTGTTCAAATTTTCTGGTTCTGTTGCTCTCCTTGTGGAGTTCCTGTCCTCTACAGCTCTTACTATTTCCCACTTCTTACATAAGATTCCATGCAAAAAATACTCCAGCAAATGCTTTCCAGAAAAAGAAACTCTTAATAATTAGAAGACTTTCCGACTACACCAAAGAACTTTGCAAATCCTGCACAAATAAAATTTCATATAGATTTAAATGGCTGGCTTTTTATTCTTGAATCAAGTTCTGAGATGTTGATCCAAAAATAGCCACTTAAAAAATTCTGCATCCTCTGGTTGAAGCAGACCTGGCAAGAGAGATTCTATCACCATCAAGGTCTGGACTATTGTGTCCAGTCACCCTGGGTGACTTATCTGGAAAAGACAAATTACAGAGGGAAGGTTCTACCCGCTTCCTACCTCTCACAGTGAAGCTGTGAGGGAGAAAAGGTGTCTGTGAAGAGTTTTGACATCCATGGATGAAAAGAGTTTTCTAAGTGAAAGGCAGCATTGTTATTATAAATGCAAAGACCACAGATGCCTGGGAGGTAACTGCCAAATGCAAATAATTTTCTAAAACTTTGTTGTACCCTTTGTCTAAAACCGCCCAGGACAAAGGAAACTCTCCTTTTACCTACTGAAGTGAGCACAGGAAAACTATTTAACTGTTTGTTTTTTTAAATAAAGCCTTCAAATATTATGTTATTGCAAAATTCTTAAATGTTTCTAACTGGCTGCATAGAAGTGATTTTTTTTTTTTTTGCTTACTATTTGCTATGACATTACTCTCACAGATATAAGACAAAAGACCACCAATACAAGTCATAGCCAAATTAATTAAAACAAGCAATTATTTTTTATTTTTTATTAATTACACTTTATTCACTTTGTATCCCCCCATAAGCCCCTCCCTCCTCCTGTCCCAATCCTACCATCCCCCCCCTTCTTCATGCATGCCCCTCCCCAAGTCCACTGATAGGGGAGATCCCCCTCTCCTTCCTTCTGATACTAGTCTATCAGATCTCATCAGGAGCGGCTGCATTGTCCTCTTCTGTGGCCTGGTAAGGCTGCTCCCCCATCAGGGGGAAGTGATCAAAGAGCAGGCCAATCAGATTATGTCAGAGGCAGTCCCTGTTCCCATTACTATGTAACCCACTTGGACACTAAACTGCCATGGGCTACATTTGTGCAGGGGTTCTAGGTTATCTCCATGAATAGTCCTTGGTTGGAGTATGAGTCTCTGGGAAGTTTCCTGTGTTCAAATTTTCTGGTTCTGTTGCTCTCCTTGTGGGGTTCCTGTCCTCTCCAGATCTTACTATTTCCCACCTCTTTCATAAAATTCCATTCACTCTGCCTAACAGTTGGCCATAAGTCTCAGCATCTGCTTTGATAGTCTGCAGGGCAGAAGCTTTCAGAGGCCCTCTGTGGCAGGTTCCTAGGTTGTTTCCTGTTTTCTTCTTCTGATGTCCATCCTCTTTGCCTTTCAGGATGGGGATTGAGCATGTTAGTCAGGGTCCTCTCTCTTGATTAGTTTCTTTAGATGTACAGATTTTAGTAGGTTTATCCTATGTTATATGTCTATATGAGTCTATAAATCAAAGGACACCATCATCAAAACAAAACGGCTGCCTACAGATTGGGAAAGAATCTTCACCAACACTTTATGGGACAGAGGATTAATATCTAGTATATATAAAGAACTAAAGAAGCTGAAAAGCAGCAAACCAAGTAATCCAATTAAAAAATGGGGAACAGAGCTAAACAGAGAACTCTCTGTAGAGGAATATCAAATGGCAGAGAAACACTTAAAGAAATGCTCAACCTCATTAGCCATTAGGGAATTGCAAATCAAAACGACCCTGAGATTTCACCTTACACTCATCAGAATGGCCAAGATGAAAAACTTAAGTGACACATGCTGGAGAGGTTGTGGAGAAAGGGGAACCCTCCTTCACTGCTGGTAGGAATGTAAACTTGTACAATCACTCTGGAAATCTATCTGGCGCTTTCTCAGACAACTAGGAATAATGCTTTCTCAAGATCCAGCCATAGCACTCTTAGGCATATATCCAAAAGAGGCTCAAGTACACAATAAGGACATTTGCTCAACCATGTTTGTAGCAGCTTTATTTGTAATAGCCAGAAGCTGGGAACAGCCCAGATGCCCCTCAACTGAAGAATGGATGCAGAAATTGTAGTACATCTACACAATGGAGTATTACTCCGCAATGAAAAATAAGGAAATCATGAAATTTGCAGGTAAATAATGGGACCTAGAAAGCATCATCCTGGGTGAGCTGTCCCAGAATCAAGCAACGATTTAAAGCAGGCAATTTTTTATTTGTATACATGGGTTGTCGCTCCCTAAAAATGGGTTTCAGGAGATCAGCATTGGACATGGAAAAAAATAAGGGCTTTTATAGTCATAACAGGTTGGTCAAAACAACTTGAAATAAAGACATGGTTGCAAAATGGTAATAACAAGTTAGTCCTAACAACAGGTCTTTATATTAACCTTTGAAACAAAGGTATGGTTGCCATTCCTGGAACACGCAGTTACAGAAACATTTGTAGTTAAGGTTACATTTGGGGCAGAGCCCAATCCTTGAGAAACAGGTTTTATCATAAACAGGAATGAACCTAACTTGTCTTTACTATAAGATGGCTTTCAAGCCTAAGATGGAAGCTGGCTGGCTTATCAATGTCTCATGCTGTCCAAGCAGCATATAGTACAGAATAAAATTTGAGAGCAGACTAATTTTGACAGCAAGAATATGTAATTGCATTGTATTTACCAGGCACATGTTTAGGAACTTTGTTAAATTACTATACAACAAAAAAGCAGTTTAATTTTTATTTCTACCACAGTTTCACCTAGTACAGGTAGCAGATTCCTGTAAGAGTTAAATGATTGATATTTTATAGAGTTATTAACAGCACCGAAGAATAACCTCAAAATAAATGGATACAAGTCACTTTCATCTATCATACTTCAATTAATCCCTGTCTTATTACCATTTCGTATTCCACAGAAAAGAAGACACTGCTCTTACTGGTGGACAAATGCTTGGTGAACATAACAAATCATTTATTATATTGACACATTTTCTTTTCACAAGTAGAGAGAATGCAGAACCTATTAAAATGCACATCTAGAAATGCAGTGCTGATCATAGATACTAAATTCTGCCACATTCCAGACTTTCCAGCTCAGTATTTCAAAAAGAATGGCAATATTTTCATCTATTCTGCATTTGAAAAAACAAGATATTAAGGGGAGAAATGGTAGATAGCTATACAAGGGCACTGAATGGTGAGATCTTCACAGCTTTCTATTTTCTTTCCATATGGTTATTACATGCTATAGGACAGGATTAGCAAACACTTTCTTTTGAGACAGGGTTTCTTTGTGTAGCCTTGGCTGTCCTGGAGCTTACTCTGTAGTCCAGGTTGGCCTTGAATTCATAGAGAGCTGCCTGTCTCTGCCTCCCTGAGTCCCCAGATCAAAGGTCTGACCCGATACTTCATCTGGAAAAGCTTCAGCCATCCAAATTTCAAATTATTGTAGAAAAGTACAAGAGGAAAACAAATGGCTTTGCCAAACATTTACAATCAAATTGCAGCAAACTGTTTCAATTCAGAAGCAAAAATAAGAAAACAAAGAAACCAGCAACAAAAGAGGCCGTGTGTAGTGTGCAGTGTGCATCTCTTCTGTCTCTAGAAAGTTTGAAGCTGGTGTCAATTGTCACTCTATAGCACCATTGCTTCTGTTGCAATCTGATCCAACTCATGTTTTCAAATATTTAAGTGCATTTGTAATTTCCTGGACTTCTATTATACTCTATTGCAACCTTGCTGCTAAGTATACATTTGTAATGAAATATTTGTGTGTTAACATGCACTGGATATCGTTTGTTTTCATTTCCTTAGGAACTCATGATTGTCCCTACAGTTTAAGTGTACAGCAAGAGTCTCAGTGTTATGAAGTGTCTTCTTGAGGGTGTTTTCTCTTTCAGAGGTGCTTTAAGATTTGCGTTTTTTTCCAATCAAAGCATGCTAGAAGGGCCACTAGTAACAATGCTTCAATGTCCCAAGTCAGCTGCATCAGTGTTGAGCTCATCACTTGAAATACATGTAAGTGAACATGAAGACAGTGGAAATCACTGAAGAGATTGACACTTAATAACTCCACAAAAGATAACAAGTTATCTTTTATCATGTGCAGAATTCTGCACATGAATGGGAATTTACTTTCTAAGCATCTTCCAGGATTCATCCTATGAAGAAAATCAGTTTTGCAGATGAAAAGAAACTTTGTCAGGGAGGAAAGTGGTGCTATACCAGAGATGAGAATGAGACCCCACTCAATTCTCTCTGTTCCATCATTACATTTATCACTTTGTACTACTGGAAAATTTATACCTACTGGCTAGATCTCATAGTAACAGAGGTGTTGGGCATACTACTGGAAGAGAAGAGTAATCATCAGTCTTACTGAGCTGTGAACCCTGAGAGTCACATAACAGCTGGCCTGGTAAGGCATGCCCACAAGTGCAGCAGTGTCCTGGGATAAACAACAACGTTCTGGTTGGATTTAAGGCAGGCTTGATGCACTGAAAGCCAGAAGTGGTACCGTTAGGGGGGCCAAAGACTTTGGTAGATAAGTCATAGGCTCTAGGGAAGAATCTACTACTCTTCCTCTGGTAATGACCATAGTGTTAAAGAACTGTGTGTTAGACACATAGGTCAGTGCATCTCTCAACTCTGGCCAGAGAAAATCCTTTTTGCAGTAGGTGAAAATGAACAGGAGACTGGCCAGTGGCCAACACACAGAGAATTAGAGACTACAGAATGCTCAGCCTCAAATGGAACATCTGTATCACACGTCCTTCGCTTACAGTTGAGAAATCATTGAGGAGAGGAACCGGAAAGATGGGAAGATCTAGAGGGGATTGATGAATACAAAGAAACAGACACAACAGGGTAGTAGTAAAGATCAAGTAACAGCAGTTGCAACATCATCCCCAAGGTCTATGAAAGTTCTGGTGAAGCAAAATTCCAGCCTGGAGAGCATGGGTTGTCACAAATCCTCACCCCTCCTTAAGGATCTATTGGCAATTGTAGATCAGCCACAGTCCCAGGGGAAAGGCTACAGATTCTAGAGTGTATGGGCAGCACAAACTGTATTTCATGAGTTTACAAAAGAAATGGTGGGTAGAAAGTTGAGTGGGTACAGAAGAAAGATCAATCAGGGTGCAATTGGAGGAGGGGACAAAATTATAGAAAAAGTTCTCAAAGTACTAACAAAATGAGAAAATATAAAAAAATATGTGTGTGAGAGAGAAAAATAATGCAAGGAAAGATGGTGAAGGATAGAAGAAGAGGGATGGACAGAAGAAAAAGAATCACCCTTGTTTTTCAGGAGATGCTCTTCTGAAAAAGTCTCCAATAAAACAGGGAGACAGGAACATAG
The DNA here is from genome assembly GCF_907164565.1 of Psammomys obesus. Taxonomy (NCBI): domain Eukaryota; kingdom Metazoa; phylum Chordata; class Mammalia; order Rodentia; family Muridae; genus Psammomys; species Psammomys obesus. The sequence continues at coordinate 9,381,672 of NW_026596125.1, read as the reverse complement.
AAACTTCAGGAGATTCCAATGTCTCTGGTGTGAGCCTGTATCAATGAAGATAATACCACTAATCGTATCTTTCCAGGCAAGCATCACAGAGAGTTCTGGATCATAAGGAGCCTGAAGAGCAGCATTACTGTGAAGTGCTGTCAATCTGCAGACCAGCGACTATGGTAATAAGAATTCTCATTTGTCAATGCCTTATCACAATGTGTCTCTCCTGCTCACCTCAAAATCCATAAATACTCTTCAAAGACCTTTCTCCAATTCCCCGTCAATCTCTATTTACTAGATCCTAACAGGTTAACAACATTTGAGATTTAAATAAGTTTGCTCACGTGGTGCTCAGCAAAATGATCGCTGACTACTTAGGGCTACAAATTGCTGATTTCGAATTTGTTGAGCTCAGTTTCAAGTGATGCATTTTCTCAGATCAGTTCCTTATGAAAATGGAAGTCTGAGGCACTGACACATCTGCAGACAGTTTATTTTAGAAGTCATCCCGAAAAGGCAGAGTGAAAAAGAAGTGTAAGTGAGACAGAGATGGAAGGAAGAAAAAAATAATGAAATATGTGTTAAAGAGGTCGCTGCAGTGTAAGGAGGGTCTGGGTTCCTCAGATTCCAAGATGTGTGGTAAAAGCCTCCAATCCTTTTGTACTGCAGCTGGTCCCTGAGCAGCTCAGAATGTCTCTAGAATCACCAGCTCTCCTGTGGACATTATGTCTTTCTTAGACTAACCGGTGATCTGTGACTTTGTAAAGCTCTCTGAAGCAGAGAAACAGAGCAAGAACCTTTGTGTATCTTTACTGGTTTACTTGTTTACTGTCAGAATTAAATGTTCGCCACTGTGCATCAGCCATCAGATTTAGGCCATAGAGAGACTATGAGGAATACAGAAAGCATCTAAAACAGTCCCTGTTGATTATAGCTCTGAACTTCTTGAGCTCAGCGCTATGCATTGTTCTTGAAAATTATACCAGATATGGGCTATAAGAAGGTGTTAAAAAAGTGCTATAGGCCCCACTATTACAGGTGGTGTGAGACCATGGGATTCCACAGTCTTCTCTTCTACCTTAAGCATATTTTGTTTGTTTTTAAAGATGTAATAGCCAACAAGAATCACTAAGTTCTCCCAGTAAATTCCTTGAGTTTCAGAAATATGCTACCTTGCAGCACTCTCTCCCACTATGCAACTGTTAGTAGATATTGATCTTATAAAATTTAAGGGTATCACACAAAATGCCAGCAGAGGGAACGGCAAGTGAGCACAATGTGCCCCACTAATCAAGAAGGTATTAACAACAATACCTGTTCGAAAGGAAGAAATCAGTTTCTTGCAATGGAGTGTCACTCAGTTGTATCAACCTCCTCCAGGATAGGTCCCGGTAGTAGCTGGTCAGTAAAAATGGACTCCCTGTTTGCTTGTTAGTTTGTTTGTTGTTGTGGGTATGATTTTTGCTTTTTTTTAGTATTTTTTTGTATTTGTATTTTTATTAATTACAGTTTATTCACTTATATCCCCCCTGTAGCTCCCTCCCTCCTCCCCTTCTAACCCCACCTTCCCTTCCCCTTCTCCATCCATGCCCCTCCCCAAGTCCACAGATAGGGGAGATTTTCTTTTCCTTCCTTCTGATCCTAGTCTATCAGGTCTCATCAGGAGTGACTGCATTGTCTTCCTCTGTGGCCTGGTAAGGCTGCTCCCCCCTCAGCGGGAAGTGATCAAAGAGCAGGCCAATCAGTTCGTGTTTTTTTGTTTTTTGTTTTTTTTTTTTTTTACCTTTATTAATGAGAGCAAGGGAGACAGAAAGAAAGAATATGATTTCAATAATTGGGGAGATGGACAGTTGAGGGACAAGAATGAATATGATTAAAATGTATTATCTAAAATTATTTTGTTGATTTTGTTTTTTGTTTGCTTGTTTGTTTTTTGTTTTGTTTTGTTTTGTTCTGCAAGACAGGGTTTCGCTGTGTAACTCTATCTGTCCTGGAATACTATGGCGATTAGGCTGGCCTTGAAATCACAAGACACCAATGCCCTCTGCCTCCTAAGTGTTGGGATTAAAGGCATGCCCCACCACCTCCTGGCCTGAAATATGTTTTGTTTTTTTAAATTAAGGTAAAAAAATTTTGAATAGTACAAGCTGACTAGGCTTAAGGAGGACTTTTGTAAAGCAATTACTGAAAGATCACCAATACAAAAGAGATTGAGATGCTTCTGCAAAGTCGTTTACTGTGAATTACGGAGAAAGAAAGTAGAGTGAAAGTTTTGGTTTCTTTTATGTGATTTTTGTTTTGGTCCCCAATGTGGGATGTGGAAATGATTTTAGTTAATCCTCAGTTGAAAAAAACTTGCGAGAGGACACATGATCGTGGCCAGTTGTAACAGACACAGGAAAGTGAGAGTGCAGTGCACGAGATCTTTTTCTGGAAGCTGTCTCTTGCAAGGGGCGTGGTTTTGCCAGCTGGACAAACTGCATTGCGTACTCAGAGAAAGGATAAATAGAAGCCCACGGACACGGGCAATTCTTTTGCATCTCTACGCCCTGTAAGGTTCAGATAGCGTCACTGGTCTTCTTTTCTCTACACGTCACTTCTCAGAGCAAACCACCCCAGAGAACTCATTCCAACTCAGTCTTTCTGACAATTCAGCAGTCTTGCTGTTTTTGCTGAATTGTACCAGATTCTGGCTGCTGTTTGGTGTTTGTTATTTGACTGGACTGCTGGTATCTAGACAATGAAGAGTAGACAATGAACAGTGGAAATGCTCCAAGGAACTAAGTCTAAAGAGGCCCACAACGCCCTTTTCCAAATAATCTTCTTGCTCCCCTACATCTGGTCAGTGAGTTGGAAGGGAGGTAAAAGAGTTTAAGAACCCTAAATAAAGTAGGTTTTTGAAAAACTAAGCCTAAGAGGGAGAGACAGAGAAAGAGAGAGGGAGGTGCTTGAAAAACAGAAACAAAGCCTTAAGAATGCTCTTCTTAAATCTCAGGAGAGCCTTTAGCAAGATATATACTACTCGTATGTTAGAGCAATTAATTCCACATAACCCAGTTCAGGGGAAGTGAGGTGAGTTGTGTCACAATGGAACAATTATTACTTTTCTTTTATTGTATAATACACCAGTGGTTTTTTGTTTGTTTGTTTGTTTGTTTGTTTGTTTAACAAAGTAATGATCTATATTTATTTCAGGTTTAAAGAAGTAATTTTGATCAATTTATTTTTTTCTGATTTTTTTATTTGGTTCAAACTTATTTTTTAAATTATTTTTATTTTTATTAATTACAGTTTTTTCACATTGTATCCCCCCTGTACCTCTCTCTGTCCTTCCCCCCCAATCCCACTCTCTTTCTTCCCCACCCGTGTCCCTTTCCCAGTCCACTGAAAAGGGAGGTCCTCCTTTCCTTCTCTCTGACCCTAGTCTATCAGGTCTCATCAGTAGTGGCTGCATTGTCTTCTTCTGTGGCCTGCTAAGGCTGCTTCTCCCTCAGGGGGAGGTGATCAAAGAGCAGGCCAATCAGTTCATGTCAGAGACAGTCCCTGCCCCCATTACTATGGAGGCCACTTGGATACTGAACTACCAAAGGCCACCTCTGTGCAGGGGTTCCAGGCCATCTCCATGAGTGGTCCTTGGCTGGAGTATCAGTCTCAGAAAAGACCCTTGTGCCCAGAATTTTAGGATCTGTCACTGTCCTTTGGAGCTCCTGTCCTTTCCAGATCTTACTATCTCCCACTTCTTTCATAAGATTCCCTGTACTCTTCCCAAAGTTTGGCTTGAGTCTCAACATCTGTCTCGACACCAACTAGATACCCAGTAGAGCCTTTCAGCGGCCTTCTGTGGTAGGCTCCTGTCCTGTTCCCTGTTTTTTCCCTCCTCCGATGTCTATCCTCTTTGCCTTTCTGAATGGGGATTGAGCATTTTAGCCAGAGTCCTCCTTCCTGGTTAGCTTCCTTAGGTGTATATATTTTAGTATGTTTATCCTATATTATATATCTAGTATCCACTTATCAGTGAGTATATACCCTGTGTGTCTTTCTGCTTCTGGAATACCTCATTCAGGATGATCTTTTCCAGTTCCCACCATTTACCTGCAAATTTCATGATTTCCTTGTTTGTTTGTTTTTTTTTTTATCACTGAGTAATATTTCATTGTATAGAAGAAAAAGTGGGGAAGAGTCTAGGACTCATTGGCACAGGAGAAAACTTCCTGAACAGAACACCAAAAGCACAGGCTCTAAGAGCAAGAATCAATAAATGGGAACTCATGGAACTGAAAAGCTTCTGTAAAGCAAAGGACACTGTCATCAAGACAAAACGACTGCCTATAGAATCTTCATTAACCCTATATCTGATAGAGGGATAACATCCAGTATATATAAAGAACTCAAGAAGTTAAATAGCAAAAAATCAAGTAATCCAATTAAAAGATGGGATACAGAGCTAAACAGAGAACTTTCAGTAAAGGAATATCGAATGGCAGAGAAACACTTAAAGAAATGTTCAATGTCCTTAGTCATCAGGAAAATGCAAACCAAAATGACCCTGAGATTTCATTTTACACCCATCAGAATGGCTAAGATGAATAACTCAAGTGACAACACATGCTGGAGAGGATGTAGAGAAAGGGGAACGCTACTCCACTGCTGGTGGGAATGTAAACTTATACAAGCACTTTGGAAATTAATCTGGTGCTTTCTCAGACAATTAGGAATAGTGCTTCCTCAAGATCCACTGCTAGGCATATATCCAAAAGACACTCAAGTATACAGCAAGGACATCTGCTCAACCATGTTTGTAGCAGCTTTATTTGTAATAGCCAGAAGCTGGAAACAACCCAGATGCCCCTCAGTTGAGGAATGGATACAGAAATTGTGGTACATCTACACCAGTGGGTTTTAAGTAATATTGGACAGTGTTTCATATTGGGCAATACAGCATGTCAAAAGCCTCTGACATAATCTGATTGGCCTGCTCGTTGATCACTTCACCCTGAGGGGGGAGAAGCCTTACCAGGCCACAGTAGAGGACAATGCAGCCATTTTGATGAGAACTGATAGACTAAGATCAGAAAGAAGAGGAGAACCTCCCCTATCAGTGGACTTGGGGAGTGGCATGCATGCAGAAAGGGGAGGGAGGGTGGGATCGGCAGGGGAGGAGGGAGGGGCTTATGGGGGGATAAAAATGAATAAAGTGTAATTAATAAAAAATTAAAAAAAAAGCTCAGACTTTCAGCACATACTCTAACAGAAACTCCATAATAATATAAGTACTATAGAAGGGACTTTGAGAAAATGGTGTTACACATCTACTTAAATGTCAAAACCAGTAATGGTACTTAGCCCACCACTGTTCAGAGTGTGTCTAAGATAAATGCTTTAACTTTAAATAGACTAATGAGGGATTCTATAATAGGCATTGTAGATTTGGTCCATTTTGCCTGTCTTGCTGGCATGCCTTTCATACAGTAGTCTCCGTTGTTGACTCCACTCATTTCGAGCTCCTTATGGTGGGAGCATGCATAATTATATCCCACAAAGCTTCATCTGTAAAGTCTATGAGCCTATGGCAGCAGGGAGTGCCCCAGAAGGGGGTGAATGTCCATTGAATAAATAAATATGTTCATTGATATTCAAGATGACTTTGTGTCCATAGAGTAAATTTATGAATATACACATACTACAAAACTTCCTGGGTTTGGATTTTCCACTTGTTTTTTGGTTAATTTATCAGATGGCTAGACTACTGAAAATTTCAGAAGTTCAGGCATATTCCAACTTTACACCAATTCATTTTCTGTACTAAGTGGACAGTTGTACTTCTTAAAGTAACCCACTGTGCTAAATAGTTTCTGCTCAACTTTACACAAGCTAGAATCTTTTAATAAGAGGGAACCTCAGCTGGGAAAAAGGTCACCATGATGAATCATCAAATTCTTACTTGATGATTGATGACGGAGGGCCAAGTTCACTGCAGATCATGTCACTCCAAGGATGGTGTTATGGGTCCTATAAAAAAACAGTTTGCAAAGCAGAAGGCATAAACCAGTAAGCCCTAATCCCTCTATGGACTTTATTCCAATTTCTCCCTCCTGGTTCCTGCCTTGAGTTCCTGCCCTGACTATGCTTCATGGTGGATTGTGATTGGGACAAAAGTGAGAGTTCAGAGAGACTCACAACTGACCAGTTCACCTCTTGGTCTCCTTGTGGTTTGAGGTATAAGCTCCCAGCCTGATGCTCCAGCCACCATGCAGGCCCGCTGTCATACTTACCCACCATGATGGTGATGAACTGTCATTCTTCTGGAAATTTAAACCCAAATAAACCTTTGAGATTTTTTTTTCACCGCAATAGATAGGTAACTAATGTAACCTCTAATATCAGCAATGTCAAGTACTATGGTGATTGAGATGATTTTAGTGCTTCTGCTTTGCTCTAGCTATTATTATTCTGTGGATCATAGAATCAGTGTGAGAATCCTGGCAGCTGCTAAGGAAGTCAGTTCCAATTACTTACAAATCTTTCCTAGACACCCATGTTAAAAAGTATTTGAAGATCTGGGTAAAGAATTAAAACAGGAGACATTCTTATAAAAATAGAGATGCACTAAATAGAACATACGCAGCCAATACGTTCCATTAGGGCCATATGTAAAGTAAACACAGTGCGGAGAAGAGGAGACATCAGTGGACAGTACAGACAGGGTCATCCTTCAGAGGATTTGCATGCTTCATTGCATGGGTATCCAAGTAAGAACTAGGAAGTGTGGTGATTTCTTAAAAAAAGATTATATGTTTGGAAAAGAATACTACTGCTACTCATACTAAAAATATTGATACTGGGGGCAGAGCCAAGATGGCGACTAGCACACACAGTTTCCGAGCTGTGGAAGAGATAAAGTTCTGAGTTGATGACTGGAAGAACTGAAGCCAGGAAAACAACACTTTCTAAACAACAGGGAACATCGCAGGAGGTGAAAACCTTGGTCTCCCAGGGACTTGTTTGGGGAAGGTGAGAAACGATCCTTTGATCTCTCGGCACTCCCCTCCCCCAGACCTCCCTCCTCCTCGGCATAGCAGACTCGCCTTTCTCAGCACAGACCTAACTGCCTGGGGCCTGCAGCCACTGAGGCGGAGCCCCAAGCCCTTTATCAGCAAAGGCCAGCAGTACTGTGTCTCGGAGCCCCAGATTCGCGCGGTGGCTGCACCATCCTCCCAGGGCCCGAGTCTGCTAGACGCCATACTAGCTCCGCAGGAGCGCCATCACTGACGGTATGGCCCGCCCAATCCCACAGTGACAGAGAATACGCTATATACCCACCAAAACCAGACAGAAACTCCATACAAGCTAGACACACCAGGCGCTGGGCCTCCGAAGCTTGGAGAGCACAGTGAAGAGACCCCAGGACTTCCCAGAAAGCATCTGGACTAGCAACCCAGTCTCCAGTTACAGCGGGACTTTCTAACCTGGCGGTGGAGCAGTACTGAGCTGGCAGGGCACATCAGCCCTCCAGTTTAAGACTAACCAGGGCCAAACCAGAGAACAGAAAGGCTGGTTACCCCGATTCCTACTGACGTGACCACCCTGAAATCTCCAGCTGCAGCAAGACCTCATAACCTGGCAGTGACAACAGCATGGAACTGGCAGAGCACATCAAAGAAGCAGGGCCAAACCAGAGAGCAGAGAGCCCAGATACCCAGATCTCTGCCAAGTGTCCTGCCTGTAAGTGAGTGCACCCTTGAGAATCTGCAGCTCCACTGATCCTGAGTCTTTCTAAAACAGAAGCCAGGCATCGAACCCCCTCCCACCCATATACCCACTTTGGGAAACAGAGGGGCACTTGGAACATTGAAGTTCCTGCTCTGTGGGTCTAATTGAGGAGTTAAGGCAGTTAATGCCAGAAATTGCGCTGCGATCATCACTAGCGCCTGCGACATATACATTGCAGAGCTCCTCCCACACACTCAAGGGTTCAACATTAGCCATCACTCTGTCCCTCGAGACACACGCCCACACCCACTTGCACACACACACACATATACACATGCATGCACGCACGCTTGCATTTGCCTCTGTTTGCGCCTGCGTACTTTCCTCCCACAGGTACAGCTAGTCCTCAGCATACGCTAAGGACACGGGACCTCTCTCAACTTCCTGAAGAATTCTCCAGACTCGAGAGAGAGACAGTACCAGTCTGATCGGCAGAATCCAAAAACAAACAGGGAAGGTCTCAGATAAGCCAATGGCCAGGGGTAGGCGAAAGAACACTTCCAACATAAATCAGGACATCATGACTTCACCAGCAAACCCCAAAATCGATGGATATTCCAATTCATCAGAAGCACAGGAAAATGACCTTAAAGCCATGCTTGCTCAATTATTTGAGGCTCATAAGGAGGAAATGAACAAATCTTTCAAAGAGTTGGCCAGTCAATTGGAGGTAAAGAAAGAAGAAATAGACAAAACCCTTAAAGAAACACAGGCAAACATAGCCAAACAAATAGAGGCACAAGTAGAGAAAAAATTAGTGGCATACAAAAAGGAAATGAACAAAGAAATAGAGTCCATCGTAGAGAGACAGGAATCCAAATTCAAACACATAAAAGAAATGGTGCAAGGCATGAAAACAGAATTAGAATCAATAAAGAAAACACAAAATGAGAAAACTCTTGGGCTGGAGAACTTGGAGAAAAGATCAGGAACCACAAAAGTAAGCATCACCAACAGAATACAAGAGATGAAAGAGAGAATCTCTGGAGCTGAAAACACACTTGCAGAAATTGATACTTCTCTCAAAGAAAAAGTAAAATCAGAAAAATTCCAATCACAAAATATCCAAGAAATCAAGGATGCTATGAAAAGACAAAATCTAAGAATAATAGGAATTGATGAAAAAGAAGACTCCAGGCTCCAAGGTCCAGAAAATATTTTCAAAAAAATCATAGAAGAAAAATTTTCCCAACTTAAAGAAAGAGATGTCCATAAATATACAAGAGGCCTACAGAACACCAAATAGACTAGACCAGAAAAGAAACACATCACGTCACATCATAGTCAAAACACTAAATCTACAGAACAAAGAAAAGATATTAAAAGCAGCAAGGGAAAAAGGCCAAGTAACATATGAAGGTAGACCTATCAGAATCACACCAGACTTCTCATCAGAAACTATGAAAGCCAGAAGGGCCTGGGCAAGCATCACGGAGACTCTAAGAGATCACAAATGTCAACCGAGACTACTATACCCTGCAAAGCTTTCAATCAACATAGATGGAGAAAACAAAATATTCCTTGACAAAACTAAATTTACACAATATCTATACAGCAAACCAACCCTACAGAAGATACTAGAAGGAAAACTCCAATCCAACGAAAACAAATTCACCCAAGAAAACAGGGCACACAGATAATATCCCAAAAAAAATGAAAAGAAAACAAGCAATGAAACAAGGTAAGATCATCGACTCCATTACAAAAGGAATTAACATGCATTGGTCAATATTATCTATCAATATTAATGGACTCAACTCACCAATAAAAAGACACAGGCTAACAGAATGGTTATGGAAACAGGACCCAACATTCTGTTGCATCCAAGAAGCACACCTATGCAACAAAGATAAACACTACCTCAGAGTAAAGGGCTGGAAAAATGTTTTTCAAGCAAATGGTTCCAGAAAACAAGCTGGAGTAGCCATCCTAATATCTAATAAAATAGACTTTCATCCGAAGCTAATCAAAAAAGATAAGGAGGGCCACTATATTCTCATCAAAGGAAAAATCCAACAAGAGGACATCACAATTTTGAATATCTATGCCCCAAATACAAGAGCACCTATATTTGTAAATGAAACAATATTAAAGCTTAAATCATACATTGATCCTAATACCTTAATAGTGGGAGACTTCAACACCCCACTCTCATCAAGGGACAGATCAACCAGACAGACACCAAATAGGGAAATAAAAGCACTCACAGAATCCCTAAATCAAATGGACCTAATTGACGTCTACAGATCTTTTCACCCAAACTCAAAAGAGTACACCTTCTTTTCAGCACCAAATGGAACCTTCTCCAAAATAGACCATATAGTTGGTCACAAAGCAAGCCTCAACAGATACAAAAGGATTGAAATAATCCCTTGTATACTATCTGACCACCATGGACTAAAGCTGGACATCAACAACAACAGAAACAACAAAAAACCAACACACACATGGAAACTGAACAACTTACTACTCAATGACAGCTGGGTCAAGGAAGAAATAAAGAAAGAAATTAAAGACTTTCTAGAATTCAATGAAAATGAAGGCACGACATACCCAAATTTATGGGACACATTGAAAGCAGTGCTCAGAGGAAAATTTATAGCACTAAGTGCCTACAAGAAGAAATCCATAACATCACATACAAACAACTTAATGGCCCAACTGAAAAACCTAGAAAAAAAAAGAAGCAGATACACCCAAGAGGAGCAGACGGCTGGAAATAATCAAACTAAGGGCAGAAATCAATCAATTAGAAACAAATAAAATTATCCAAAGAATCAATGAAACAAAAAGCTGGTTCTTTGAGAAAATCAACAAGATAGACAAACCCCTAGCCAAACTAACTAAAAAGCAGAGAGAAACTATCCAAATCAGCAAAATCAGAAAGGAAAATGGGGACATAACTACAGACACTGAGGAAATCCAAACGATTATTAGGTCATACTACAAAAGCCTATATGGCACAAAATTTGAAAATCTAAATGAAATGGATAACTTTCTTGACAGATTCCATCTACCAAAATTAAGTCAAGATCAGGTAGAAAGACTGAATAGTCCTATATCTCCCAAGGAAATTGAAGCAGTCATTAACAGTCTCCCCTCCAAAAAAAGCCCTGGACCAGATGGCTTCAGCGCAGAATTCTACAAGACCTTCAAAGAAGTACTAACACCAATTCTCCTCAAACTATTCCACAAAATAGAAATAGAAGGAACACTACCAAACTCATTCTATGAAGCCATAGTCACTTTGATACCTAAACCACACAAAGATCCAACAAAAAAAGAGAATTTCAGACCTATCTCTCTTATGAACATTGATGCAAAAATACTCAATAAAATACTTGCAAACCGAATCCAAGAACACATCAAAGATATCATCCACCATGACCAAGTAGGCTTCATCCCAGGAATGCAAGGGTGGTTCAACATACGGAAATCCATCAATGTAATCCACCACATAAACAAAATGAAGGAGAAAAACCACATGATCATCTCCTTAGATGCTGAAAAAGCATTTGACAAAGTCCAACACCCATTCATGTTTAAAGTCTTGGAGAGATCAGGGATACAAGGCACATACCTAAAGATAGTAAAGGCAATATACAGCAAGCCTATAGCCAACATCAAACTCAATGGAGAGAAACTTAAATCAATCCCACTGAAATCAGGGACAAGACAAGGCTGCCCACTCTCTCCATATCTCTTTAACATTGTACTTGAAGTCCTAGCCAGAGCAATAAGACAACTAAAGGAGATCAAGGGGATACAAATCGGAAAGGAAGAGGTCAAAGTGTCACTATTTGCAGATGATATGATAGTATACATGAGCGAACCCAAAGATTCAACCAGAGAACTTCTTCAGCTGATAAACACCTTCAGCAAAGTGGCAGGATACAAAATCAACTCAAAAAAATCAGAAGCCCTCTTGTATACCAAAGACAAAAAGGCTGAGAAAGAAATTAGGGAAACAACACCCTTTACAATAGCTACTAATAACATAAAGTACCTTGGTGTGACTCTAACCAAGCAAGTGAAAGACCTGTTTGAGAAAAACTTCAAGTCTTTGAAGAAAGAAATTGAAGAAGATCTCAGAAGATGGAAAGATCTCCTGTGCTCATGGATTGGTAGGATTAACATTGTGAAAATGGCCATCCTGCCAAAAGCAATCTACAGATTCAATGCAATTCCCATCAAAATACCAACTCAATTCTTTACAGACCTTGAAAAAAAGATTCTCAGCTTCATATGGAGAAACAAAAAACCCAGAATCTCCAAAACGATCCTGTACAACAACAGATCATCTGGAGGTATCTCCATTCCCGATCTCAAGCTGTACTACAGGGCAACAGTAATAAAAACTGCATGGTATTGGCATAGAAACAGAAAGGAGGATCAATGGAATCGCATAGAAGACCCAGAAATAAACCCACACACCTATGAATAGTCAATATTTGACAAAGAAGCCAAATCCATTCAATGGAAAAAAGACAGCATCTTCAACAAATGGTGCTGGACCAACTGGATGTCTACATGCAGAAAAATGAAAATAGATCCATATTTATCACCCTGCACAAAACTAAAGTCCAAGTGGATCAAGGACCTCAACATAAAACCAGATACTCTAAATCAGCTGGAAAAAAAAGTGGGAAACAGCCTAGAACTCATTGGCACAGGAGACAACTTCCTGAACAGAAAACCAACAGCACAGGCTCTAAGAGCAACAATCAATAAATGGGACCTCATGAAACTGAAAAGCTTCTGTAAAGCAAAAGACACTGTCATCAAAACAAATAGACAGCCTACAGATTGGGAAAGAATCTTCACCAACCCTTTATCTGACAGAGGGCTAATATCAAGTATATATAAAGAACTAAAGAAGCAGAAAAGCAACAAACCAAGTAATCTACTTAAAAAATGGGGAACAGAGCTAAACAGAGAATTCTCGAAAGAGGAACATCGAATGGCAGAGAAACACTTAAAGAAATGCTCAACCTCATTAGCCATTAGGGAAATGCAAATCAAAACGACCCTGAGATTTCACCTTACACCTATCAGAATGGCCAAGATGAAAAACTCAAGTGATAGCACATGCTGGAGAGGTTGTGGAGAAAAGGGAACCGTCCTCCATTGCTGGTGGGAATGTAAACTGGTTCAACCACTCTGGAAGTCAATCTGGCGCTTTCTCAGACAACTAGGAGTAGGGCTACCTCAAGACCCAGCTATACCACTCCTAGGTATATACCCAAAATTTGCTCAAGTACACAACAAGGACATTTGTTCAACCATGTTCGTAGCAGCTTTATTTGTGATAGCCAGAACTTGGAAACAACCCAGATGTCCATCAACGGAGGAATGGATACAGAAATTGTGGTATTTTTACACAATGGAATACTACTCAGCAATCAAAAAGGAGGAAATCATGAAATTTGCAGGCAAGTGGTGGGATCTAGAAAAGATCATTCTGAGTGAAGTATCCCAGAAGGAGAAAGACAAACTTGGTATATATGCGCTTATATAGACCTACAAGACATGATAAACATAATGAAATCTACACACCTAAAGAAGATAATCAAGAAAGTGGACACAGGCGAAGGTGATTAATCCTCATTTAGAAAGACAAATGGGATGTGCATTGAACTTATGACAGGAGTCTACCACAAAAAGTATCTGAAAGACTCTACCTAGCAGTGTTTCAAAGCAGACACTAAGACTCATAACCAAACCCTCGGCAGAGTGCAGGGAATCATATGAAAGAAGGGAAGTTAGTATGATATGGAAAGGATAGGAGCTCTACAAGGACCAAATATATCTGGGCACAGGGTCTTTTCTGAGACTGACACTCAACCAAGGACCATCTATGGATATAACCTAGAACTTCTGCTCGGATGTGGCCTGTGGTAGCTCAGTAACCAAGTAGTTTTCCAAAGTAAGGGGAACACGGACTATTTCTAACAGGATCTCAAGGGCAGGCTGTTTGACAGCCCCCCCCCCCCAGGGGAGGAGCAGTCTGTTAGGCCACAGAGGAGGACTTTGCAGCCAGCCCTGAAGATACCTGATAAAACAGGTTCAGATGAAAGGGGAGGAGGTCCTCCCCTATCAGGGGACTTGGAAAGGGGCAGGGAGGAGACCTGGGAGGGAGTGTGGGGTTGGGGAGGGAATGAGAGAGCGGGATACAGCTGGGACACAGAGTTAACAAAATGTAACTAAAAAGAAAAAATAAAAAAAAATATTGATACTAACTACTAATAAAATAATATATTTAATAGTATATATTTAATAATGAAATATATTAAATAATATATAAAATAAAATAATAATACAACAAAATACTATACTAACTACTAATACAAAAAAATTTAAATGTTTGGGAAAGAAGAATATTCCCAGCAACAATTTATTCAGATATTCATGTTGAATAAAGACATTTAAAGAATTGCTAACATTTTGTTGAAATAGAGAAAAAGATGGTCAGATAAAAGGAAATGTAGACTTTCAGCAGAGACATTATCCTTATAAAATTACAAAACATAAAAACCAAACCAACCAAAAAAATTTAGAATATAAAGTACAAAAACAAAGCAAAAATAGAACACTTTGAGTGGAAATATAAACAATTAACAATTTGGACTTAGTAGAATATGTAAGTAGTTAATGAAGTAACATGTCAGAAGAAAACATCTAAACTTTAATGGAGAGGAAAATGCATGTTAAAACAGAACACAAGGCATGCATGATAGGCCATGAGACTTTCTAACTCTTGTAACAATTACTATAAAGAGAAAAGAGTGAAGGGAAAGGAACAATAATTAAAACTATAATGGCCTGGAATGTCTAGAAACTGATAAAAAAAACTTAATCCATTCAATCTTGATGAATAGTCCACAAACAGCAGAAACACACACACACACACACACACACACACACACACAATTCAAAAAGGCATAGCATAATTGAATTTCAGAACATCGTATCTGAACAAACAAGCAAGCAAAAAACAAAACAAACCCCTCAAAGCTGCTAGAGAAACCCCACATTAATTTTTCTTTCTTAAAAAATTATTTTTTATATTAATTACAGTTTGCTTTGTATCCCAGCTGTAGTCCCCTCTCTTATTTCCTTCCAGTCTCACCCTCCCTCCCTCATCTCCTCCCTGCCCCTCTCTAAGTCCACTGATGGGGGAGCTCCACCTCCTCTTCCATCTGGCCCTAGCTTAGGAGGTCTCATCAGGACTGGCTAAATGTCCTCCTCTGTGGCTTAGTAAGTCTGCTGTCTCCTCAGAGGTAGATGATCAAAGAGCCATGAGTTCATGTCAGAGATAGTCCCTGTTCCCCTTACTAGGGGACCCACTTTGATACTGATCTGCAATGGGTTAAATTTGAACAGAGGTTCTAGTTTATATCCATGAAGTGTCCTTGGTTGGAGTATCAGTCACAGAAAAGATCCCTGTGCCCAGATTTTTGGTTCTGTTGCTCTCCTTATGGAGCTCCTGTCCTCTCCAGGTCTTAATATCTCCCCATTCTTTCATAAGATTCCCTGCACTCTGCCCAAAATTTGATTATAAGTCTCAGCATCGCTTTGATACACTGCTAGAGTCTTTCAGAGGCCCTCTGTAGTAGGCTCCTGTTCTGTTCCATGTTTTCTCCCTCTTCCAATGTCCTTCCCATTTGTCTTTCTGAGTGCGGATTGATCATCTTACCCAGGGTCCTCCTTCTTGCTTAGCTTCTTTAGGTGTACAAATTTTAGTATGTTTATCCTATATTATATGTCTAGTATCTATTTATATAATTGAGTATATACCATGTGTGTCTCTCTGCTTCTGGGATACCTCACTTAGGATGATCTTTTCTAGATCCCACAATTTGCCTGCAAATTTCATGATTTCCTTGTTTTTAATTGTTGAGTAGTATTCCATTGTGTAAATGTACCACGATTTCTGTACATGATATTTTTAAAGGAACATGAATAAAACTGTTACGGTATTTCAACAGGACTATGTAATTCAGAGACAAATAAAACTACATGCTTTGGTTTTTATTGTTGTTGTTGTTTGGGTTTTTTTTTTGTTTGTTTGTTTGTTTGTTTTATTTTGTTCTATTTGTTTCTTTGGATGGTTGTTGTTTGGTTGATTGGGTTGGTTTTGGTTTTGATTTTGTTTTTTGAAACACCTAGAGAGAAAAGAGAATTTCCATCTTCAGCTCTATACCTAATGAACATATTCCTCAGCAGTGAAGGCAAAATACTTTTTTTAGTCAAACAAAAGCTAAGAGAAGTCATTACCAAAATCCGTATCTTTGCCTGAAATTCATGCACTATGAAAGAAAGGCTTTTTCAGGATGAAAGAAAATGATTCCCAATTCAAGCTGTAACCCACATGAAAGAATGAAGGGTGACAGAAAGGAGGAGGATGTGGGTGATCATAAAATTATATTAACTACACAGGGAAATGGTCTACATCTCATGTGCTATATGGAGACAGATACTACACTGTAGTAAAAACAAATTGTTTACAAAGGTTAAAGAAGGAGATTTTTAAAAGTTTTATAATTCTGGAAATGATAAATATATAACTTGACTATGATATAGTCAGTGATTAAACAAATACACATTTACAATGTATCCACTACAAAATAAATACAAACACTTAAAACATTCAATTGAAAATACTCATTTAATTCTACGTTTGTAGCCAAGTGTGGGAGGGTGAGAGAGCCGTAACATGTACATAGTGGTCCCCTGTGTCCTCTGAAATAGAAGACCCCTGTATTGCATGCATCACCTATCTTTCTCCTCCCTTCTGCCCTTAACTTAGAGGTCTTTTGGTACTCAGAGTACCCTGGCATCCAGTCCAGCTGGGACACTGTATTGAGTTTCTCTTAGAAGAAAATTAAATATTTCATGAAGACAACTACATTTACAACAGTGATCAAAATGAAGCTTTTGAGAACTCTACAAATTAACTAAAAACAGCAGGAATTGTCCTAGAAGGAGCTCAAATATTGGACATAGTTTATAAAGATTTTAAATAGATGACCCATGAATATGGTAAAAGGCTTAATAAATTATTGCCTAAAATATGAAAATAATTTTTAGAAATGACTATTAATTAAAGATTTATTTTCTGAAAATAGCTGAATAGAAATGATGGTAAATTAAGCTGAAGTATTTTAATGTCTAAGTATTGTCAAGGAACTAATAAAGGAAAAAAGTTTAGGTTAACATGAGGACCTATGAAGTGATTTCAGTAATAGTTATGAAAGAAATACAACAGAAAAACATAACTATGGGCAAATAGTGAGTATACCAGTTAAGAAAGTATTTCCTATTGTTTAATTTCAAGGAAAAATTAGGGTAAGTATTCAATAGAACAAATAAACAACAGCATGATCATAGATATATAACCAGACTTACTAGTATTATATAAAAATACATTTATTTATTTAATAAATAAGAGATTGTTAATATAAATGTTAACTTTAAAAATGAGCTTTATAAAGCTCCTCCTAATAAATTAAATAAACAATGCAAAAGGTTTGAATCAAAATAAATAGAAAAAGAACAAACAAACCACACAAACATTACCCTGGAAGGAATGATAGACATGAAGTAATACTTGTTGCTACAGGCATAGAAAAAAAAAAAGTCATGTGATAAAAGAACCTTTCACAAATGATGATGCAAAGGTGTACACACTTGTAGAAAATGGAAATCATGATTCTATCTTTTACTCTATTTAAAAAATCAATTCAAATGGATGGAAAGCTTTACTGGAAGTTCTAAAACTGCTAGAGAAAAACACAAGGTAAAGAAAAGATATTGGCATATGCAAGCACTTCCTGAAAAATACTCCAATATGTCAGGTGATGTTTGAAAGAATTGACAATCAGAATTGCACACATTTCAAAGAACAGGAAATGAAATGATTAGCAGACTGAAGAAACTGGCTGCAACAAATTATTGCCTACTATATGTCTGACAGGGGATTTGTAACAAGAATCTATAAAGAACGCAGAAAAAATAGACACCAAAAATAAACCATTTAGTCAATAAATGGGCAAATGAATTGAACAAAGTTCTGCAACAAAGAAATAGGAATGGCAATATGTCTATACAAACTTGATCAATGTCCTTAACCATCAGGGAAATTCAAATTGAAGCATTTGATATGTTTGTATTCCCTTTCATCCCAGTCAGAGTAGCTATTATCACACCACACACACACACACACACACACACACACACACACACACACACGAACAAGTGCTGGGGGAATGTAAACTAGTACACTCAGTGTATGATTTATAATGAAGGTCCTAAAAATATTAAGAAAAAAATTACCATAGGATCCAGCTCTACCACTGCTGGGAACATATGCAGAAGTATATAAGGCTGCATGCTGCAGAGACTCATGTACAGTCATACTTACTATTCTGTTGCTCACAGTAGCAAGGCTATGGAGTCAGCCGAACTGACCCTGAAGAGAACAGGTAAAGAGAATGTAGCTTTTATGTGCACAATGGAGTGTATTTGGCCATAAAAGTGAACAAAATTATGTTGTTTGCAAGAAAATGGATGAAGTTTGCTGTAAGCCAGACACAGATAAACAAATACTAGAGTTTCTCTTATAGGTTAAAAAATATGAATATACATTCATATTCATATATTCACATTATGAATATATTTATATTATGTATATATATCAGATGCATGGATATCATATATATGTCACATGTATATGACATGGAAGTAGAAAGACAATGTGAGAGAAGGCAAAGATATTTAAAAAGCGAAGGGGAGGACTAGAGAGTGAGAAAAGACAAAATATGTTTTCTGTGACACAGACTCTAGATCTAGCTACAAACATGTACCTATGTGTTAATGGCATACATAAAAGCAGAAGGCAGGCTCTTTGGGGAAAGGAAGCAAACCAGTGAGCTTGGGCAGGAGAGACAGGTATGGAAACTTCAATATGAGTAAAGCATAATATATATGTAAAACATATTGGAAAAAGGATCTACTAAGGATGGAGAGATGGCTCAGTGGTTAAGAGCATGTGTTCTTATAGAGAACCAGGGTCCAATTCCCATCATCCATATGGTGGTTCACAACTTTATTTGGGAAAAGGCAATTGGACCTTAGCATCATAATTAAAGACAGGAAGATAACAACAAATCACATGCTTTGAAAATGCTGTCCTTTTTTTTGCGTGTGGCTTAAGAATATTTTGTTTCAGGTGAAGGCCCGGAATTCGGAATTCAACAGACTGACAGATAAGACACTTGTCTGGGTGTAGCTATTGTGTCTGTGGACGTCAAGAGGCATTATCATGTTCTTATTGTTTCGAAATGAAAACCTGAATATATACATGTGCCCTTCTGGAGTCTTGAGCCTTGATAAGCTGCTTATAAACATGAGTAGAGTGGCTCAGAATGTTAACAGAGCTGCTGTGTTTGTATTTCTACTGTTAATAATCTCAACACGGTGGCTGGCTCATGGAAATTTTCATTTTACTTTACTTCTCACAGTAACAATGAGAAATATTACCATTTCAGATAAAAAATAAAGTAAATGCCACATCATGGAGCTAGTGACCTGGATAGGATACCAGACTCTCGTTTTCTCTGGGTAGTTCTCCTTTAATCACTGCAAAGTCAAACGTTGTTCCTGTTTTGATGCTAGGAAAGGATCTCAGTTAACATGCATTGTCTGTTGTAGGGTAGAGTTCTCATGCTCACTCTGTATCTGACCTCATCGTGGGAATTTTATAAGCCACAGCCATTATTTTCTGCTTCATCTCTCAGTAGAACCTTTCTTCTGCAATTTATAAATCATGCTTATTATTAGCCATGTTCTACATCAAGGTTTAAGGTAAAGTTGCACAGATTTTGTTTTCAAATGAAAACTCACTTTTACATCATATTCTAAATTTGTTAAAATCAAATTAATCAGAATGTATATGAAAATATTTATGTAAGGGAAAAAAGGAATGAACTAGCTATGTTCATTCTGTTACACAGCTTACAAGAAATAAGACAATATTGAAGTCCTGTCAGTCCCTAGTCACACCCACTCTTCTTTCCCCACAGAGATAATCACCATTCAGAATGTATATTTATTATTCTGTTACTTGAAAAAATGGTTATAAAGCACAGGCAAGCATCCCCACATGAAATTCCCTTTAGTTTTATGTTTTGGAACTTGATATTAATGGCTTTTGACTGTGTGTATTCTCTTGCAATTTCATTTTATCAAGAAATGTTGGGGATGTGATTTATTTATGTTGAAGCCAAGAGACACGGTTCTTTCATTCCCAAAGTTATATCAAAATATATTTAAACTTATTGCCTGTTCGCATGATTGACATTTGATTTGTCTCTAGATTTTGCTATTATGAACAATTTTGCTTCAAACATTTCCATCTTCCATGTCTTTTAAATGCAAGCTTTTCTTCTCTTGCCCAAGTAGATATGCTGATCAGCAAAATGTATTCATTTTCACTTTACTAAGTAATTCAACACTATTTCCCAAAGCCTTTGTATTAATTTGCACCTGTCATGTAATCAATCTCATTGCTAATTCTTTATCAGCCCTTTTTATTACTTAATTGACTGATATTTATGCAATTTTTCTAATATATAAATATTATATAAATATATATTTATATATACACAATTTCTGCTTTGGTTGGATGAGGTTTGAATTTTTGTGTTAGAGATTCATAAGTTTGCAGCCTGGTCCCAAGGTGGCACTGCTAGGGGTGGGACGGAAGTCCAAGATACAAGACACAATGAGAGGTCCTTAGACCAATTAGTGTCATGCTCTGGGAGATAATTTGAGTTCCCAGTTTGCCACTAGATTTTCCTGACTGGTATGCAATCTCTCTCTTTCCCCAAATCGTCCTCGATTGTGGTGTCATCAGCCTTGAATACCCCACTGCAGGAGAGTTTGTGCTAGTGAGATGTCTTTGGACCTGGGAGGCAAATAACATTCTTTTCAGTAAGTAATTAATCTGACTCAGGTAATGTATTATAGTAATGGAAAACTGGCTGCTACAAGCATCTTTGTATAGGTATGTAACTACCTGCTTCTCTGCATTTAACTATTTATAGAAAGAATTGTTACTTATTTAACACTGATTTCAACATTTTTGGTGCTTGAGACAGAGATTCACTGAGAAAAGTTCACAAATTACGAGTAAATAGGCTATAACATTTGAAGCTTGATGGACTATGTGGTCTACCCATACAGGATATACTTCAATTCCAGAAGAAACAAAGTTAAACATCTCTATGAAGAGAAAAAATATCCATAAATTTTGATGATCATTCAAACCTAACATGGCTCTTGAAATGTGGTTCTCTTGTCTTTGCAGAAGCAGTAAATAGTGATCTCTAACATTAGAAGCATTTACAGTTTGCCTGTGGGATTAAGTAAAAAAGTTATCTTGAGAAATACCAAATATCTTGATGTTTCAAGATCTCTGATTCTTAACGCAAACTACGGCATGCATATATTTTATAATGTATATGTACATGCATATTCCCCAATTCAAATTCAAGATAGGAGGACACACTAACCAGTTGGTTTATTATTCTAATTATTAAAATGTACCTAGACCTTTATTTAATAATTACTTTATACAAATATAAAATACAAAGATAAATTTCCATTTGTGCCTGCTTTTTTTGTATTTAGTAGTTTTTTTTTTTTTGTTTTGTTTTGTTTTGTTTTGTTTTGTTTTGTTTTGAAACCACAGTAATGGACATTGTTCTAGCAATTGATTTTATTTCCTAAACTTATGTCCTCATTATATATATATTTATATGTACTTTTGGTTCCATGTATTCTATCATACTTTCTCAGGGCTTGTCTTGGTTACTTTTCCAATGCCATGACAAAACACCATGACCAATGCAACTTTTAAAAAGAAGCATTTAATTTGGGGCCCACTGTTCTAAAGAATTAGAGTCTATGTTCATAGTGGTGGGAAAAATGGCAGCAGGAAGGCAGGCATTGGTCTGAGGTAGTAGCTAAAAACTTACATCTTATCAGCAAGCATGAACAGAGAGTTAACTAGAAATGGAACTGGCTTTTGAAACCTCAAAGCCCATCCTCCTCCAGCAAGGCAACACCTTCTAATTTCTCTCATATAGTTTCATCATCTGTGAACCAAGTATTCAAATATATGAGCCTATAAGAAACATTCTTATTCGAATCACCACTCTATGCACTCTGGCTTTATCAGTAGCTTTGCCTTATTTGTGCTTGGCACCACTTAGGCCAGCCCTCCTCCATTCTTTGATTATGAGGACTTGCATTGCTTTCTCTTAATCCTTCACACCATCCATCAGAACTGACATTTGGCAGATTACAGTGTCACCTACGGTGGGGAGTACTGTATGCCCTCAGTTTGATATGCTACCTTCATGTCTGCATTTGTATACTGTAACTTCAGAGAGGATCACTTGTGTATAGAAAATGGTGGATTCCTTGGAATATGGTAAGAATGGTGGAACTTCAGGCAATGAAAAGTGGAGTAAAGCCATTTGTCTCTACATAGTTGAAAATAAGGTATAACTCCCCCCAACACACACACACCTTACATTTGAGCCAGCCATTTACATTGGGCTTCGCTTTTGAACAATAGATCAAAGAAGTATCACCTAGAAACTTATTCACTATATGTGCACGGGAAGAAATTTAACCCTTGTGTAAAACCACAAGGAAGGTTATCCCTTTTCCTTTGTTTGCTTCCATTGTAGGCTTAGGGTTTGGTGAGTTAAGGGCTTTTGATATTCACAAGGGTTTAGCTTTCTTTTGTGTAGGTAGGATCTCAATATGCATTTTATATTCTTTGTTTTTGAGTAAATGTTTTAGAATACCTGTGTTTGATCCTCTCTTGAAGGAAAAAAAAATTCCTGTAAATTTTGTTAATGTGGTTTTTATGAAACAATCACACTGCATGGGGCTCTTCAATCTTTTCTTAGCAGTGAACAGAAAGGCCCCCTGTTCCAAGGCCTTTGTTCTTTTCTCTTTATTTTTACTCATATTAATAAGAATCTTAATGTAAAAATGAACTGTGAAGAAAAATTTAGATTAACAGCTTTTAGATGATTTGATGATTCTTCTTCAGTTTGGAAACATTTTTATAATATAATACATTTATTCATTCATTATGAATTTATTAGAAAATTTCTAGGTCCTATTTCTCCTCATCCACACCTAACTCTCTGCAGATCCACATATTGTCTGCTTATTCCTTCCAACATGGGTGGTTTTCTATTTGTTTGTTTGCTTGTTTGTTCGTTTATTTATTTATTTTAAGTAACCCATCTGTTCTAGTTTGTTCAGCCCATATATTCAGGGGTATAGGAAAATTCAAAAGCGTGTGTGTGTTTCTGTACATACGCATGTATATAAATGTCTGTGTCTGTGTGTTTATTGAAAATATGTTTTCCATACAGTATATTCTGATCAGGATTTCCTCTCTCCCATCATAGAGCTTTCCCACCTCAACACCCATTCCACTCCATGTTTTTTTTTTTCTGTTTAAAAACAAACAGGCAAATAAAAACAAACTAACAAACCAGAATAAAACAAAAACACAGGAAACACAGGTACACAGAGAAAACAAATATATATCCCAAACCACAACCTATATAAATAAAAATTTAAAAACAATAGCATACAAGAAAAAGACCAGTAAGATAAAAAATGCTCAAACAGTGCAATGTGAGACAAACAACAAACAACCAAAACCAAACAAATAAAACCTGCACAAATACCATTGAGATTGTTTTGTGTTTTCCACCCATTGCTGAACATGGAGTCTGCTCTTGAATGTGGTTTACATACTCAGTGAGACTCTACTGGAGAAAAATAATTTTTCCTTATAGCTAGATGGTCATTGACTTCTAGTGATTAGGAATGATTTCCAAGTCTGAATGCAAAGGTACTCCTCTGAGTAACTGTAGATCTAAAAACTTATACCATTTTCACACCCAAATTCCTTGATTTTGATTTTTAAACTTTCTAGTTGAGAAGCATCATTTGGACCAAACTTAACCAGAGATAATTCTGAAAACCAGTAGGACTGCTTTGTAGTTAAGTCAGTAGCATTCAGATATAGCTGTTCCCACTGAAAATACCCTAGGCATATACAGGACAACATGATGCCTGCTAGTAACAGACCATGTGATCTGCTCTCAGATCATGCTCAACAGACCATGTGAACCTGGCTCTCACATTTTCAAATGTCTTACTGGCCTTCAGTCTCTTCTTAGCCTGACTTTTTTTTAATTTTTAATTTTTTAATATTAGTTACAGTTTATTAATTTTGTATCCCAGCTGTAGCCTGCTCCCTCATTCCCTCCCATTCTCACACTCCCTCCCTCATCTTTAGCCTGACTTTTAAATTATGTGTTTTAGAATATGATTTAACAATAATTATTGCTGATGAATTAGCTTACCTTATTTGTTTATATTGTGAATGCTGTGGTTTTCAGAAAATGAGCATGAAATCTGAAACATTTCTCAGAGTATTGCCTTAGAATCCTTGCATCCCGTTATGCGGTATGGATACTGAACATACAGTTTCCTGGACAATGTATTCTTCACTCATTGTCAGATTCTAGGAAGTTATTTGAGGAAACCATTATTTAATCTAAATTCTTTCTAGGTTATTTTGCTGACAGACATTTCTGGGGCCAGAAAAGTTTACAACTTAGTTCTTTCTATTCTGAAATTAACCTGAGCATGAGTGCTAAATTCTTTTAAGGATTCGTCAACTCTTTTCTGCCATTCTTTGCTTATATAACTGTTGAATAACTGTATTTGCCTGCTTTAATAGACTATTCTCAAGTGCACATTCTAAAATGCCACCCAGTTTAGTAAGACGGATAGCCTGCCTTGAGCGTGTTTTCCAAAAATTCCCCTAGCCTCAGCCAAGGACACTAGATGAGCTTCAGGCTAGTTTCAGGCTGTCAACTGATCTTACTATCTCCTCCCAGTAAAGCAATTGTAGAACCATCATCAAAGCAGGTATTGCTGTAGCTCATGCTCTCTACGATTGTGAGCCTCAAGACCACCTTGCAGAGAGAAGTTCTTGGAACACCTTGTGTTTTTGAATTCTGCTATATAAGTAAGTCATTGTTTGCTCAAATAAAGAGTCTTTTCAGTTGTTCATTTTACATTTTACAATTTTATATTATGTTGACTGAGCTGTTTCTTACTATAATTTGCGAAAGGCGGGTTAGCTAGTAAGTGACACTAGTTAAAAGTCTTAATGCTATAACAAGTCAATAAATTCATAACAAAGACTAACATTTTCCAAACCACAGGTTCCTTCTCTGAAAATAGGCTAATAATAATAATAATAATAATAATAATAATAATAATAATAATAATTTGTGTTATGTTCATTGTTTTGATGTTTTTGATACTGGGAAGTTTTTACTTTCAAAAGTTTGGAAATATGTAAGGAAAATCAACTAATTCAGCTCATTTTTCTATAGAATATTTTCTTTCTAATGTCAAAGTGAGGACTAAGAAATATTAAGACTAAGAATATTGTGTGAAACTTTTCTGTCAGCATTAGATGGGTCTATACACAATGAAAGTCTGGTTCTTTAAAGTAGCTGTGAATGTCTCCATGGCGTCTCCAATTGTTGAATGTCAAGTTTTTGTTAATTAATCATAATATAGTTAACAGATGGCAAAATTACATTTGTAAAGAAATGTTTGTACGAGTCTGTATGGTTACCTGGAACATAATATGAACAGTGTCATGATATAAATATTGAAACAGAGTTTTTGTATGTATAAATGTTAGGGGTTTGTGATTTCAATGGAAGTAAAAAATATTATTCTAAAGTTGAAATTTAAAACTTGTAAGATATTTTTGTGTTCATAATGAGTAAAATAGTACTAGTAGATTGTACTCAGTCTTTCTTTGAAACTGTGTTTCAGATGTTGAGACAGATGGCTGGATTATTGCTGTTGTTTCTCTACCTGATTAATGTTAATTCTTATTGTCTATTAGATATATTTCAGTCTAAACCTGGATTCAGCAGATGATCAATGGACACTTTTCAGTTAAGTGTTGTGTTATCTATCAATGTCAAATGACTGCTTAAAGGAATTCTTCCTCTTTTAATTACATTTTAAAAAGTAACTGACAACGTGACAGCTTTAAATACAGGATCTTCATACAGATGTCAGATTGTTTGATTCTTTCCCATCCCACCTTTCCTCTTGTCTTTATGGATCCTTTTGCTCTAGAATCCCCCCTTTCAATTTTGTCCTATTTTTTTTTATCTTCTTTTTTATTGTCTATAGAGTCTAATGACATGAAAATAGGTTTCTAAAACCTATTTTAATTTTAGGAGGTTAAGCAATCTCAACATAATATAGGGCCATGTAGACTGTCCCGGCATATCTACCTCTGCACCGGGAAGAGGACACTGAATGTAGATTTGTGTGAGTTGAAATTAAACAGCTCT
The DNA here is from genome assembly GCF_907164565.1 of Psammomys obesus. NCBI lineage: Eukaryota > Metazoa > Chordata > Mammalia > Rodentia > Muridae > Psammomys > Psammomys obesus. The sequence continues at coordinate 9,355,420 of NW_026596125.1, read as the reverse complement.
ACTGTAGTAAGCAACAGATGCATAAAACTAGCCCCCTAGCAAAAAGGTATTAAAGAAATGTTGTATTTCTATTCTCGTCTGGGATTCTGCATTCCTTGGGATATTCCCATGAAAGTTTGAAGATACGAACTTTTGAGAGTAAAGAAAGCATCACACGTTCAAGTTTGTCTCTCAGACAGTGACCACCTGTTTTATGATACACTTTCCTGGAGAAGAAGGAAAAGCCCAATTACTATTTCAGGTGCATGGCACATGGTTCTGAACAGAACATGTATCTACTGTATAATGAGTGTTTTTTGTATCATTTTTGGTTTTGTTTTGTTTTCAGAACACAGGGTTCCTCATTGTAGCCCTTGTTGTCTTGGAACTCTCTGTAGATCAGGTTGGCTTTGAATTCATACAGACCTGCCTGCCTCTGCATCCAGAGTTCTGGGATTAAAGACATGTGCCACCACTGCCCAGATATAATATATATTTCATAGCAAGAATAGAGCAATTAAAATTATTTACATGTACAGATGGCCTGTGAGTTACAATAGGCTTATGTTCCAATAAACCCACAATAAGTAAAAAATATCATTAGTTAAAACAAATAATAGATTCCTGCCAAACTTCATAGCTGAGGGACACAGCACACAGTGATGTATCACTTGTCTGTTTTTATGTTTCTGTGGATGGCTGGAAGGGGCAGACTAATGCTCAGCTCAACAGAGCGTCGATCACGTATTATTGGATTGAGGAGAGGGTCAGAATTCAAAGCACAGTTTCTACTAAGTACATATTTCCACGCCACTGAAAAAGTCAAAATCTGAAATTGCCATAATAAGTAGAGGAACACTCGTATTTATATTTTTCTTTCTCCAAAGGCAGAAGGGATGAGGATCAGTTAGTGATAAATCCCAAGAAATGTGATTTTCTAGCGAAGCAATGTATGGTTCCTTAAGATGTATATAAAAAAAAAATGAAGATGCTTTTGTGATTTCTTGGTTTTACCTTTGGAATTTGTTGCCTCTTTCCTGCTAGGGCTCTTACTGATAGTCTCTCTCTCTCTCTCTCTCTCTCTCTCTCTCTCTCTCTCTCTCTCTCTCCTCTCTCTCTCTCTCTCTCTCTCTCTCTCTCACACACACACACACACACACTTTTGCAGAGGTGTGGACATGGCTACTTAAAGTGTACCAAGTGCTGATGCCATGGCCACTCTGATGGGAGAGACAAAATTTTTACTGTGTTGTCCAAAATGCAAAGAAATTTGTGAAGCACTGTGAGAATGACCAATCAGACTCAGTCTCTTGCCATCAGATTTCCACTGTGTCTCTGATGTTTAAATGTCAAAGAAGAAGCCCGGGTGACACAGACAGTAGAGGCTGGTCTCCCAAGACACAGGAAAAAGGCAGAATGTGGTCCCTTAAGAAAAGGAGATATCTCTCCCAATCCCACCCTCCCTCCCTCATCTCCTCCAATGTCCCTTCGCCAAGTTCACGGATAGGGGAGGTCCTCCTCCCCTGCCATCTGACCCTAGCCTGTCAGGTCTCATCAGGGCTGGCTGCATTGTCTTCCTCTGGAATGAGGGAAGGGGCTATAGCTGGGTTACAAAGTGAATAAACTGTAATTAATATAAAAATTAAAATAAAAATAAAAAAGATATCACCTCTTAAGCCATTTCTTATGAGGCCCAAAAATGAAAGGAATAAAATAAGCACCTTTTTCATGCAGAGCCCTTAGCAACTATCAGTTTCTACATGTTCAAAGAACAAAAAGTAAACTGTGGTTAGGCCATCTAGAGATAACACCATATATGCTAAATAGATACGTGATACACTTTGATCATGATGGCTCCTAGTGAATGAGTCTTACCCTTCCCATGTTTAAATTAAGTCAGGGGAGCTCACACTACACTACCTGTTGTTTTATGCATTAATAGTCATATATGAGTTTCTTTACCTTGATGGCTGGTTTTTTTGTTGATATATACATGCATATATGTCAAATATATATGAGAGTCAATGCTTCATTACATTTGCTTCTGACGACTGTGATCCTTTATCTCAGTGTGTGTTATGACTCTACTGTTACTAAAAACAAAGGAAGAAAAATTATTAAGCCATTAAAAACCTTTGAATATTCATAACAATATGTCCATGTGTGATTATTTAGAACAGGAAGTTTCTATCAGATGAATAAGTGAAAATCTTTGCATTTTTCTTTCTTTAGCCTTATTCAGACAGTTCTGAGGCAATGACTTACAGTTAATCTTCATTATTGGTAAATTATTTTTCCTTTGGAATGTCAACTAGGAAAAGCTTGTAGACTATGGGGAGCTTTTCACATCAGAATTAGCACTTGAACAAATAAAAAGCTCGGCTTGTTGTATATCCATCATGGGTTAATGTGGATGGAAATGCAGTTGGCTCAGTGAGTGCCTGAATTTTTCTTAATCAGAGATATGCTTGAGGAACACTTTTTACGAAAGAAAGATCAATTAATAGCAAACTTCCTAAATACAATGATAGAGGGATATGCCCAAAGAATTTGTTACAATGTTATGGATTTATCAAATGACAACTTGCTCAAGAGTAATACAGCCCATCATTTCTGAAACCTCCTTTGGAAATTTCTACAATGGATCCAGAAAAAAAAACTACATGCCCACCAATCCTCTACACTATACTCTCATCACTCACATAAAAGATGTAAATGGAAAACAAATAAAATAATATTTCAAATCACAGGAATCACATACATGCTGTGAGCATAAGAGGTTGCCAATGATGAATGATTTTGTACATTTATATCTCCAGTTGTAGTCATAAATATAAGCAGATGGCATGCACCGTAGGTGGCCCTTTCCTTTAGAGACCACACTAGCTCAATTGGCATTGGTAACTGCAGGATATCTCTTCATAGCATACTTTCCCTTGGGAAAAGGGAAAACTCAATAAAAATCTTTCTCCTTGTCAATTAGAAATGCCCCCAGATCTAAACACCACTAATAATAACCCCAACTCGGAATATCACAGTATAAACAAACTGAAGGTTGTTTATCAACATCACTCAAGCATGTCAGAGATTGTGAGAGCTCCTTATCTACTCCATTCAGCTTGAGGAACAGTGTGGTTCTTCATATTCACTGTAGAGCTGAAGCAGCACTGACTCTTCTACACTCATCCAGGAGAGAAATATGAGAAGAAAGAACGAAATGAGGTAAACCTTTGACTTTCAGTAAAGAGCTCAAAGGTTTCTCAGACATCTATGCATCAAATGTGGCACTAATTGCAATTGGATTAACTCAACAAATCTTAATTGAGGTGAGAATCAAAATGCTGAACAGATGATAGACATCTGGTATTTCAAGCTTAGAGAGAATGATCTCTCTTTGTGTTTCAAGTTTATTGGTTTGTTTATTTTATAGTAAACATTCCCAGTGTTCAGAATTTATTCCAGTTGTCCACTTTTTAAATGTCAGTAGAACTTTAGACTCATTCACTTGTCCAATCCTTAAGCCAAGCAAAAAGTTACTGGAACATTCCAAATGATGAATTAATGTGATGTAATGAAATAGGCACTAGCTCAGAAACCATGAAATCTATTATGATCGTAATTGTTTTACTGGCCAAAATATTAAGAATCAGACTTCTTTGGGCCTGGTTTCAACAAAGATATGCAGTTTTGGAAAAGATTGTGGATATTTAGCTATGTTCTTCAGATATGGAATTTCATAGAGTCATCTTGAATTCTACCTTTGTATGTAAGTAATGAAAATACTAAAAGAAGGGCTATGACTTCTAGTTATAACAGACCATAATCTGATCCTTCTGGTTTATTTGTTGAGATTCCCTAAGTGTTTTGTTTGTCAAAAATGTACAGTGCTATTCAAAGTAATTTAAAAATCAATGAACAAGATACTCTCTTAGAATGCTTTATTTATAAAGTGCTTTAAGAGATATTTTAATATATAAAGTGAAAAAGAAATTTTATGATGTTTCTCCCTTGAAAATGTGTCTCATTCCAAGTGTTTTTAACATGAAAACATGCAAAAACAACCCACAAAATGAATCCATTATCTACTATTTGTATGTGATTTCCACCTTTGGGGAACACATTAGAATTGCCAGTGATTTCTGAATGAAGACACATCAAGCTTTTGTAGTTTGATGGCAATATAAACTAAGGCTAACTTTTATATGCAAAGGAGAACATATAGAAAATTTCCAGGAAAACAAACTATATTCCACAGCCAATAGATGAGAATATATATATTTCTCCATCTATGTACCTATTGATCAACTATCTATCATCTGTCTTTGTGCAACATATAAAGTATGTGCTTTAATCTACTCCATCATTCTCTCATGCAGAGCTTTGGAGAAGAGGAAAGAACAGAAGATTGCTTGTCAATGAATGCTAAGTGTCAGAGAAGAGGAATATAATTGTAAGCTAGTTGCACAATGGAGTGACAGCAGTGATATAGTCATTAAATTGGGTAAGTTTCTATATAACTAAAATAATGAGTGGCATGGCTGCAGAGAGAGCTTGAACGGTAAAGTGCTTTCCTTGCACTACAAGAGGTCATATAAAAAAAGCTAGATATGGTGATAAATGCTTGTAAGTCCAACACTAGAGAGATAGAACCAGGTAGGTGCATCAGACCTACTGGCCAGGCAACCTAGACTGTGGCCAGCACATGTGAATGACAAGAAGTGACATCTGAAAGGGCCCTCTGGTCACCCAGGTACATGTACACCTGCATACCTCCTTCACATAAACAAAATTACTCACGCATGCCTATGCGTGAAAACACATACACATATGAATAATTATAACTTTTTCCATGTTTTGCTCTTGAATTCTTTACATCCTTTCTTTCACATTGCTTCTGAGTCTTGAAGGAGGTGGTGTAAATATCCCACTTAGAGTGAGTGAGTCTATTGTCAACTTATTCTTTGCATTTGGACCACTCAGGGATCTCTGCATCAAAAGATGCTCATTGCAAAACAAAGATTTTTTTTTTTTTTTGGATGAAGGTAAATAGCAAAACTAGCTATTAGTATAAATGTATTTAGAAAGCAGTTCAATGCCATATGAATTAAACAAGCAACAAGAAACCAGTAGTAATCCCTTCTATAAGTTCCCCTGACCTCTCTAGCCTCTCCTGTCTTGTGACCAGGTTAAAGCACTAGTCATGACTTTGCCTGGGAAACAGGATTCAAATTCAATCCAAACACACACTGTTGAACAGGCAGGTTGTTGTTGTAGCTTTGGGTTTACATTTAAATGGGTTCTACATTTAAATGTTGATTTTTCTCACCCTATAGCTTGCGGAGCACCTTTTGCTTGAATGAAAGCTGGACATCAAGAAATAAACTAGCCCTGATCTAGTCTGACTTCTCATTTTCCTATAAGCTAATTGTGTGATATAGTCTGTTGTAGGGTATCTTCTGGAGATGTAATTGTCATTGAACATATGAGCTAATTCCAGTTATGATTACCTGCATCAGACCTGCACAAAGTTGAGCCCATTACATTTCATCATGCCTAAAGAAAAGGGTGATGGGACCCACCCCTCATTGTCTATATATAGTTAATGATGCTTGGGATCTGATATCTTTTCATTCAGTGGAATAGTCAATGATAAGTAGCCTACCATTCATGCAAGCAATCATAATTAAAACCAGTGGGTTTTAATTGTGAACAACAACAACAACAAAAAAGCAACAAAGTAGAAGAGGTCTTCTTGAAAAGAAGGTTTTTAACATGAGATATAATGGGAGATGAAAATCACAATAATTCGGTATATCAAAAAAAGAAATTGTCAAAGTAAAAAATATCAAGTAAAATTTAGCTGAAAAGAAAATTTCAAACATCTCACTTTATAAAGTAAATAAGGCAAGGTGTGTTTATTAGATTATTTGAATTATTCCACGGTATGTATATCAAAATGTTATGGCTTCTCAATTAAATTAACAATGATAATACAAAAGGTAAAACAATAAGTAACACCTATCTTTCCAAAGAATAAATTATCTCCTTAGTATACTAATGACTTTTGAACTCTATAATTTTACTAAAAATAACAAATATTCCACATTGTTGATGATAGTTCACTTTTTTTATAGATTTTCTTTTCCTTAAAAATAAATATTTTCTCTTTGCTATCTCACTTTAGAGAACAGTACATTACTCCTTTTCTCATATTCTTTGAGTTCACTCTCCTTAAATAACAGTAGAATTTTTCCTGATAAGTTTTCCTTCCCTTTTTTTCTTTTCTTATTAATTATACTTTATTCATTTTGTATTTCCCATAAACCCCTCCCACCTCCCCTTCTAATCCCACCTCCCCTCCACCTTCTTCATAACATGTTCCTCCCCAAATCCACTGATAATGTAGGTCTTCATCTCCTTCTTTCTGATCCTAGTCTATCAGATCTCACTGGGAGTGGCTGCACTGTCATCTTCTGTGGCCTGGTAAGGCTGCTCCCCCTTCAGGGGTAGGTGATCAAAGAGCAGGCCAATCAGTTCTTGTCAGAGGCAATCCCTGTTCCCATTTCTATGGAACCCATTAGAAAACTGAACTGTCATGGGCTACATCTGTGCAGGGGTTCTAGGTTATCTCGATGCATGGTGCTTGGCTGGAGTATGAGTCTCTGGAAAGACCCCTGTGTTCAAATTTTTTGGTTCTGTTGCTCTCCTTGTGGGGTTCCTGTCCTCTCCAGATCTTACTATTTCCCACTTCTTACAGAAGATTCCATGTACTCTGCCCAACAGTTGGTCATAAGTCTCAGCATCTGCTTTGATAGTCTGCAGGGCAGAGCCTTTCAGAGGTCCTCTGTGGTTCTTAACTTGTTTCCTATTTTTTTCTTCTTCTTCTGATGTCCATCCTCTTTGTCTTTCTGGATAGGGATTGAGCATTTTAGCCAGAGTCCTCTCTCTTGATTAGTTTCTTTAGATGTACAGATTTTAGTAGGTTTATCCTATATTATTCATATATAAGTCTACAGTAAGTTTTCTCCATAATGGCTTTCTGATTTTGTGTCTTGGCAACTCTGCTGAGCTCCTTATCAGCCTAGTGTTTATCATGTAAGCCTCCAATCTGATATTTCACCTTGTACCTTACAAAACTCATGTATTGTTACACAAATATTCTGTTTTATCTTGTCAATTACATCTCATGGTTTATGACCATTTTCTTCTAAACATCTAACCTCTTGCCCTTTCAGAATTATCCTGTCTTCTTCTTTTAAAAGATTCCAGCAAATCTTATGAAAGAAGGGCGACATAGAAAGATCTAGAGTGGACAGGAACTCCGAAAAGAGACCAACAGAGCCATAAATACTGAGCCCTGCGGACACTGAAGAGAATGATACAACAACCAAAGACAATGCATGGGGACAACCTAAAAAACTTGCTCAGATGTAGCCCATAGAATCAGTCTCCAAGTGGGAACCCTAGTAGGGGGGGCAGGGACTTTCCTTGGCATGAACTCAGAGGCACACTCTCTGATCACCTTCCCCTGGGGTATGCAACCTTGCCAGTCCACAGAGGAAGTCAATGAAATCAGGACTGATGAGACCTGATAGGCTAGGGTCAAATAGCAGGCAAGGAGGACTCCTGTATTAGTGGAGTCTGAGAGGGGCATGGGAGGAGGAGAGAAAGGAGGGGGGATTGGGAGGGGACAAGGGAGGAGGCCATAATTGGGACACAAATTGAATAAATTGAAATAAATGATAATAATAAAAAAAGGATTCCTCCATCTGACCAGTTCATCAGCATCCCAATTAAAGAGAAGTCTAGTTTCCATAACAAATACTCATCTTGCTGTATTGCATTTGCACAAAAATACCATAGTACTCTTCTATTTTTGGCCTAATTTTTTTTTTCTGACACATAATAGGACAAGAGTTTGTGGGGGAGGGAGAGTGGGACCTGGAGGAGATGAGGAAGGGGCTACAGCGAGGATACAAAGTGAAATAATTGTAATAAATAATAATAAGAAAGAAAAAAAACTCTCAAAGAAAAAAAGAAATCAACTGATACTAGGAAATAACCTAGGAACCTGCCATAGAGGGCCTCTGAAAGCCTCTGCCATGAAGACTGTCAAAGCAGATGCTGAGCCTGATGGCCAATTGTGGGCAGAGTGAATGGAATTTTAGGTAAGAAGTGGGAAATAGCAAGAGCTGGAGAGGACAGGAACTCCACAAGGAGAGCAACAGAACAAGAAAATTTGAACACAGGGAACTTCCCAGAGACTCATATTCCAACCAAGGAGTATTCATGGAGATAACCTAGAACCCTGACAATGCAGCCACTTCTGATGAGAACTGATAGACTAAGATCAGAAAGAAGGAGAGGAGGACCTCCCCTATCAGTGGACTTGGGGAGGGGTATGCATGCAGAAAGGGGGGGGAGGGTGGGACCAGAAGGGGAGGAGGGAGGGGCTTATGGGGGGACACAAAATGAATAAAGTGTAATTAATAAAACTTAAATAAAAAATTTTTTAAAAAGAAAAAAATAAGTATTGCTAGATTTTTATAGCATTACTTCCAAATTTAATTAATTTAATGCTCTCTTGTAATGCCCTTTGACCCTCACTGTGCCAGATACACAGTAAGTATAACGAAAAAGTTTTATGTCTCATTCACAGCTTAAAGTTTCTTCACTGTTTAAAATTATCAATAGGTTATTACAATTGATGCACAGCTCTGACCATGACTTTCTGAAGATTAAAAACTTCCTTTTTTTTTTCATTCTATTACATTTCTTTATGTACTGGACCCAACACTTATATCTGTGTTCATCTCCACTAGCCTTGTTCAGACTAGAGTAGTATAGATATATAGATAGTTTGAGCTATTTTATTTGCCTCCTTTATATCCTTGTACCTAAAATATTCTTCACGATTTTTCATCTCATCTCTACAAATATAATAATATTTACCTTAAACCTTAAATAAAGTGCTCAAAGGTATACACAATATTTTTATGCCTTTATTGTGGTGATAGAATTACAGGTGTCTAAATATGGACAAACTTATCATTTGTATACATTAAATATATAAAGATCTCTAAAGATCTCTGCATTTTGATTATATCCTAACATATTCTTAAATGTTTCATGAAAATATTCTTGACTTGTTTACTCAGAGGCAATTTAATTCTTCCTCATATTTGTGTCAATATATGCTTACAATTTAATTATTTTTATTTACTTTTTTAAGACCTATGTGTTGAATACTAGTTATATGCCAAAAAATTATGTTGTAAAAATATAGAGTATTATCGACCTATAGCTTATAACTTAGTGAGGAAGAGGCATTGCAACCATCAGAGGTTTTCTGAGCAATACATACCACTTAGAACTCTGGAGAAAATTGGTTTTCAGCAATCATTTTTGTCTTAAGATATCAGTGATGAATAAACATAAAAAATTGTGCTGATAAACTGTCATCTTTTCACCGACAAAGACCCCAATCTTTTTCCTTCAGAGATTCTGACTCTGGCTTTTACATGGTAAAGTAGAAATATTTGTGGAGTGAAAACATATTACCAGGCACCCACTTACCTACCTTGAAATCATCACTTTGGGGGAGCATTTGAGGGATGGGCACCCAAATAACTCACAGCTCTTAACCCATGCAAAGCATAGATTCTCAACACTGAGAGCAGCACTTAGTTTTCATTAGCTGTAACGTGTCCTTTGTCACTGATGGAGCTGATGTAAGCCAGGCTCTGTTATGAAAATAATAGTCTTAGCTGATGCTGCATTGGTCGACTACGAACAACACAGGTGCTGCCTTCAATCATCAGTTCATGTGGAACTTACTTCACAAAGCTAAATAAGTTGGTTTTTTGGTGTCTGACACACAACCAAGTATGTTTTTATCAGGGACATAAAATGCTGTCAGAATGCAGTAAGTTTCCCAAATGTCCCACAGACCACAGTCTTGATTTGTGCTGATCTCATGGTGATATTATTTTTTCTCATTTTAGGGGGTGAATGTAGCTATTATCATCTCAGTTCTTCTCAAATGCCTTTACTAGGCAGCCATTATTGAGATATGACTAAATAGAATGCCCTGAGAGGCAGAAACTTATGCACCCATGAATCTAAATTCAAAAATGGAAACCAAATAATGTTTTGTTTTGTTTTGTTTCCCCCTCATCTCTACAACATACTTGTATCAATCAGTAGTGGCTGCCTGGAGAACTCTTGGGAACATTGAAATTTATGCCAGGCTCAAGAAAAGAAAGATAATAATCTGTCTTTAAGACTCTAATCACTTTGTTTTCTTTGAACACAGAAAGGCTCTCCATCCCTAACCTCCTGTTTTGTTTTTTAATGTCATTTTGCTATCTCAAATTTTAGTGTTATATAATCCTATATTCTATTCTATATTCTGAATACTACATCATTCCAACTTTATTCACGCTACTAATTCTATTTCCTCTTTATGTTCTCATCATCCTTCCTCACTCTAAATCACAAAGAATGTGTAGAGAGTATTTTTTTTTCTGTCATAACCAACCTCTGGTCACCTATACATTATTAATTTATCTAACAGGGGAACATTTCCATGACTCTATGAAAGTTAAAATTCACTTAGGAGAGGAATCACAGGTAAATTTCTGCAGTACATAAGCTGTCATTCTGTACCCCGAAAGACATTCATAAATAAAGTAAAGTAGGGTGCTCAAAATCTACAGTTGCTTGATGTTCATATGAATTCCCTATCACACAGTGTATAGCAACACTGATAATGAGGTGTCAACACGATGCAAACTCTAAATTCACCAAAACATGTTTTCTCTGAAGCTGGTAGAACATTATAAGAACTTTCAGAGACATGCTTATAATTGAATTCTCCAAATTAGAAAAATTTCTAAACCGTTTGGATCAAAATCTCCAAACCATTTAGATTCTGTTTTTATAGAACAAAGGATTGAATAACGCACATTTCCAGTTATCTGTTGCCTTAAATGTAACATATGCTGTCATTTTATTTCCCTTGAATGTTAGACATTTTGATCTGTACATGTAAGGTTATGTTGAGACATACACACACACACACACAGAGAATGAAAATGAATATTACTATACTTTTGGTACACTGTATACACAGCAAGTTGGTGGAAGTCAAAGGAGGAAAGGACAGATTCCTGGAATTAGTTCTCTCCTTCAGGTGGGTCTGCAGATTGAACGCAGGCTGTAAAGCTTGTAAGACAGGTGTTTTACCCAGGGAGCCACCTCTCTGGTTCATGACTAAGTTTGTTTGTTTTCATTTTATTTATATAGTAACTGTATTAGTGCCTATGGGTATATCTAGGTTTATTTATCTATTCAGAAGGTTGGATATCATAATTTATTTTCAAATCAGAGGCAAATAAGTCTTTTTACTGTCTGGTAGTTTTTGACAAGTAAACATTTGTCGAGATATTTCTAATTAATTAATACAATTACTCACATTTGTGAAGCATAGTGTGATAATTTTCTGCTTACATAAAATATGTAATTTTCAAATTTGGAGAACTAGAATTTTCAGTTTTTTCAAATATTTTTATGGGTTGATAAATTCTTATCTCAATTATTTTGAAATTTATGCCAAAAATATGAACTGTAGTCACCCTGATGTGTTAAAGAAATTCAATCCTTTTCTCTGATGATATCCGTGAGTTCATTCTTTATGTAATTAATCATTGATAGAAATTCACATCAAATATTCCACTAAGAAACACCAGTTCTGTTTGGGATATTTGCATACTTTCTTTAATTTTTAAAAAGAAAGCAATCATTTATATTTTAGTCTAACATAAAGTAGAGAGGAAGCCTTTCAAATTCTTGCTTTTTAATTTAATTTTATTTATATATTAATTTATTACAATTTATTCACATTGTATCCCTGCTGTGTCCCTCTCCCTTGTCTTCTCCCAGTCCCACCCACCATCCCTCTTCTCCCTCTATGCCCTTTCCCTAGTGTCCTGTTAGGGGAGGACCTTCTCCCCTTCTACCTGTCCCTAGCCTATCAGGTTTCATCAAAGCTGGCTGTATCATCTTCCCCTGTGTCCTAGCAAGGCTGTATCCTCCAGGGGGAGGTGATCAAAGAGCCAGCCACTGAGTTCATATCAGAGACAGCCCCTGTATCCCTTACAAGAGGACCCACTTGGAAACTGAGCAGCCAATGGGCTTCCTTTGGATAGGGGGACCAGATCGTCACCTGCATGGTCCTGGCCCTTTCTCAGAAAATTAGGATTAGTGCTACCTCAAGATACAGCTATACCACTCCTAGTCATATACCCCAAAGATGGCCCACCATTCAATAAGGACATTTGCTCAACTATGTTTGTAGCAGCTTTATTTGTAATAGCCAGAATCTGGAAACAACTTAGATGTCCCTCAATGGAAGAATGGATACAGAAAGTGTGGTATATTTACACAATGGAATATTACTCAGCAATTATAAACAAGGAAATCATGAAATTTGCAGACAAATGGTAGGAACTAGAAAAGATCATCCTGAGTGAGGCAACTCATAAGCAGAAAGAGACATATGATATATATTCACTTATAAGTGGATTTTAGCCATATAATATAGGATAAATATTCTAAAATCTATAGCCCTAAAGAAGTTCAACAACACAGAGGACCTTTGGGAAGATGCTTAATCCTCATTCAAAAGGGCAAATAGGATAAATATCAGAAGTAGGAGAGGTCAGGAAACAGGACAGGAGCCTTCTACAGAAGACCTCTGAAAGACTCTACCCATCAGGGTATCAAAGGAGACTGAGACTCATAGCGAAACTTTGGACAGAGTGTCAGAATCCTTATGGAAGAGGAGGGAGATAGAAGACCTGGAGGGGACAGGAGCTCCACAAGGAGAACAACAGAGCCAAAATACCTGGGCTCAAGGGGACCTGCAGAGACTGATACTCAAATTCTTGTTTAAAAACCGTCTTGCCACGAGTGAAGGAATCAGAGAGTTTGTATGGTTTATTTTTTGAAAGATAAAGAAACATTCAGAAACAAGGATATTTTCAGGAGTATCCAAGACCAGTATTCTGTAAGATTACAGTTTGATATCGAAGCTTACAGATCATGAATATTATGTAAGAGTTTGTGAGGGATGGCATGAATCATTTACATTTGTTCTCAGCCTGGCAGTAGTCTTGGATGCCACTGTCAGCTTCTGGACCTTGGGATTGGGGTTCCATTCTCTCAGTAATGCCCAGAGTCCTTTAAAACACAGGCCTGATGAGGAATAGCCTTAGCAGTCCGGAAGGCAAGTAAGGTGAGACACAAGCCCATGGAACACAGGACACTGGCTGCCAGGCAGTTCCGCACACTGGTGAACTGCAGGTGTACCACACCACACGGTCGATTGACTCAGTCAAGCCCTGGGAAGTCTAGATGCTCACTGTGGCTGGGCAGGCTTCAGCTGGCCTAGCTGGCAGCCAAGCCCCAAGAGTTCTGCAATGAATCTCCACGGAGGAGGCGAGCCCTCCTTCCCTCAAAATAAAAGATGACTCTCAGGTGGCCATGCTGGAAGCCTGATGTTATTATGCAGCCCCCAGCACCGAGCATGTTGATTTCATGGAAAATCAGGGAAGTATAAATCCTGGGCAGTGTGAGGGGTATCGAGAGTGAACATGTTTGATTCATTCGCTGGGGCTAGAAGTGCTAGGGACACTTGCTTTACATGTGGTGGTACAGTACCTCCTTTACACAGTAATTAATTATTACCCTATGGGTGGGGGAAAATCCCCAAGTACAATGGAAGGTCACAGCTGAAAACTAAGATCTTAGCATAGAGTGGAGGATTTCCAGGAATCCAAAGGTGGCTGCAGAGCAGGTTTTCTTACAGGAAAGGATCAAGCCCATAATCTTTCCTGAGGGCTATGTTGTGCTCCTTAGAGGATTTTGGGATTCAGAGAGGGCACCCCACTGAGAAAGGTAGTCCATTGTAATAGACCAAACAGTAGGCAATCTGGAAATGCCAGCCTTCAACCTCAGAAGCAGTGCTCTGCATACATTGATTGGCCTGAGACTGCCTAGATATTCTGGGCAAAGGAGGAAACACAAGAAAGAAATGTGAGCAGGTTCTGCAGCACCAATTACTCTGTCTCAAAGTGAACGTGGGCCACACACTAATGTTTGCAAGGTGAGTAGGCTTGTCATTGAGTTGTCCTGTCTCTTGTGATTCTGAATTTAAGAGATTAAGAGAGGGCAAATAAGTATTCTGATCTGAATTTCACCAGTTTTCAAGTGCTGCAGGATTAAACCAATATTATCTCAAGTAAATAATACCCTTTTGTCTCAGGCTCATCATGTCATGAAAGAAAAAATGTTGAAAATAAAAGAGTTACAGCTGCCAATATTTGAATGAAAGATGTTTGGAGACTTTTAGGATAAGTGTTTCATATTTGCATAAACAGATATTAAATATTGATAAAAATGTTTTTTTTCTAGTTATCAATTTACCTTTTGAACTCCACTGACTGTTATTTTAAGTATTAGAATGTGTTTCTGTACAATACCTTTCATCTGTACACACTGAGGGTTTCTACAATCTGTATTTTCCAAAGTCTCTAGTAACTTTAACTTTTTTTTTCCAAATGAGGAAAATGGGGAGGTTAATTGATGCCTTATTACAGAGAGATTCAGTAAGGGCCAGAAATAGACAGAGGGTGTCATCCCTTCTCATCTTGGTTCAGATCATAAAAAGAATGTTTGGCTTATAAGTATATTTAATGACAGAGTTCCTGGAATTGTTAATTAGGAGAATCATTAAAATATGCTTCCTTTCAATGCAAAGGAGAATTTTTCAAAGTTGGGTATGTTTTAGTGAAAGCTTGTAAAATTGGCATCAATTTGTTAAGATTTATGAATTGGCTTCCCACTTAGGAAAAAATTTTAAAATGGCTAACAGTGATTGCATATACTCACCTTCATACATGCTATTGAGCGCATTCCATTCTTTTCTAATGCTGGGGGCTTGGGAAAACTGTGTATTCCTCTACAGCTTAAGACCACCTTTATTTATTTAAGGGTAACACCTTTGTAAAACAGAGAGAAAACTAGACAGAAAATGAAAGGTCGTATTTAGGGGAGTCTAATAGACTACTTGGCACCCTTTAGGAGTTGCTGTCAACGATCGGTTTATAAGGACTACAAATGCCTAGATAAAATATAAGAGCAGTGATGTCAGAATGATAAAAATAAGTCACAATAAGACCAAAACCTTAATGTTGTTTTCTTTGAATAATATTAAATGGAATATGCTTCTAGAACCACTTTAATTTTGGATGCTTAATTTTATTTTCAAAGAGAAAGCATTTTTTTTTATTTTATTTATTTTTTATTTTTTTATTTTATTTTTCTTTTTAGTTACATTTTGTTAACTCTGTGTCCCAGCTGTATCCCGCTCCCTCATTCCCTCCCCAACCCCACACTCCCTCCCTGGTCTCCTCCCTGCCCCTTTCCAAGTCCACTGATAGGGGAGGACCTCCTCCCCTTTCATCTGACCCTGTTTTATCAGGTATCTTCAGGGCTGGCTGCAAAGTCCTCCTCTGTGGCCTAACAGACTGCTCCTCCCCTGGGGGGGGGGGGTCAAACAGCCTGCCCTTGAGATCCTGTTAGAAATAGTCCATGTTCCCCTTACTTTGGAAAACTACTTGGTTACTGAGCTACCATGGGCCACATCCGAGCAGAAGTTCTAGGTTATATCCATAGATGGTCCTTGGTTGAGTGTCAGTCTCAGAAAAGACCCTGTGCCCAGATATATTTGGTCCTTGTAGAGCTCCTATCCTTTCCATATCATACTAACTTCCCTTCTTTCATATGATTCCCTGCACTCTGCTGAGGGTTTGGTTATGAGTCTTAGTGTCTGCTTTGAAACACTGAGAAAGCGTTTGTTAATATTTTAATATAATAGCTATATCAGATAAAACTTTGAAAATTCTTCATTAAAAATGGACGATGTTTAACCAGAGAAAAACCAGGACTTACAAGGACATTCTACAGTGGGGCTTTAGATTCACAACCTGTGGCATGAATGTGCTGACCTAGAAAAAAATAGAAGTCAGAATGGTGTAAATTTTGATTCCCAATAAAGAAGAGATCCTGTCAGAGATGTGCAAAAATAGAATATGACTTGGCTACTTCAGCAAACGGACAAGCCTAGACTCTGCTGTTGAAGGGATTCAAGCATCAGATAAATCATTGGTTTAATTGGAATTTAAGGTCCTTACAAGCATAAAGATCCCATTATTCTTGCCAAGATATGTAATGAGGCAATAATTTCTATGGAGAAGTCAGGACTCAGAAAACTAGAAATGACTGTGGGAAGAAAGAACTTTAATGGAGGTTACCATTTTCAGAGATAAAATGGAAGAGTGATATCATTGCCTAAGAACACTCGATAGATTGGAACACACCCTAAAACCTAAATGTGGATATAGCCAGACCACCAAAAGAAAATGTTCTTAAATATTTTAAATTATTTTGACAAAAAATTCATCTTGAGGGGTAAGAAATATAGAGCTCTGGAGTACAAACCTTAATGTCTATATCCTGGTTGGGTCATTGCCATATTAAATGACATTGAAACAAGATGGGACCACCGAGGTATGTGAGAGAGAAAAGAAGTTGTTTCCTAGTAAGTGTAGAGTTTTATCTGTGAAACTCAGTAGGTCTGTAAGTCTTCCAGTGCATGAAAACCCTTGATACTATTGAAAGAGCTGTTTAAAATGGCTAGCATGAAAAGTAAGCGTTTTTCCAAATAGCCAGTTTTGTTGTTGTTGTTTTGTTATTTGTTTGTTTGGTTTTTTTTTTTTTTGTTATTTTGTTTTTGTTTTTTACCAAAAGAGAATGATATAATGTAGGCATTTTGAAAACCCACCTTTCCTCTCTGCAATGACTTACATATTTGTCAAGATCACTAAGTGGACTATAGTGAATAAGATCATTCCTCCATGTACCATCACAGGGTAAATGCTCCTGGAATACTCTTGCTGTTTTTGATTTTCTCCTTCTTCTTAACCTATCATGAGAAAATTTTTGAGAATTCCATACAGATGTAGAGGGACATATGATCATTTTTCTGATACAATTCTCACTTTAGTATTATTATTATATTTATTATTATCTAACTCATATATGTGTGTATTACTGTTCAACATCTATACTTAATAATATCCTGATTAATGTAAATGATACTGTTCTAATGCGTGTACAAAATAATACTCTTATAGTTTGTGTTTGAGTAAGCAGTAGGATATATTGTGAAACCTATTGAATGCACCTTTTTCTTGCAGTCTGAATTTTGCTTCTATTTTTAAAGGACATTTCATCTATGAAGTAAACAGCTCTAAAGGAAAGAATCATGAAGTGTGAACATACTCACAAGACAGATAATCTATGTTCAATCTCTGTGATCTACATGGTGAAGAAGAGGGTTAACTATTGCAAGTTGTCCTCTGTACTTGATACCCTTGGGCACATACACACACACACACACACACACACACACACACACACTTAAATAAATAAATAAAGAAATAGCTAGATAGATAAATAAAACTTCAAAAATAAAAAAAAAATAACTGATCTAATTGCTAAAGAATAAAAAAAATCACAAATAAAACAAATACATCATTAATAGATTACATGATTCTAGCTGGTATTGTTTTATGTATGGTAAGGGCTGAGGCAAGAGAAACATAAATTTAAGGCCTACATGGCTGCAGATCAGATTCAAAAACTCCTTGAGCATCACAGTAAGATCTGTCTTAGCACAAAAGTAAGAAACTAGCTGGAGAAACTGCACAGTGATAGAGATTTTCCTGGTATATGTGAGGGCCTGGGCTCAAAACCAAACTAAAAATGAGATTTAGACCATTTTGTTTAGACATCCAGTGATTCTTTGTTGTCCTACAGAAACAGATAATTTCCTTACCAACAACCCAAATTAAAATACCTTGCATGGTCTGCCACAAATTTAGCTTACTTCCTGCTGATTTGGAAGGGAAAAGACTGGAAGGGGAAAAAATAGAATCCATATCAAGCTTATCTTCAAAAAATTTAGAAATCATGGCTCATGCTGGGGTTTACCATTAACATTTCAATATTTTCTGTCATCATCATTCCAATGGACTGAAAAGGTATCTGTGTCCTTTAATGGGCACACTAGTTAGGCCAATATAACATACACACCAGTCTGCTTAGCCCTTAAGAAATACAAAGGATAATATTGCAATTTACATAACTCTATAAAAAACAAACCAAAAATTTAAACTACATGTGACAAGCCTAAATTATCTGTGCTGAAATCTCGAAAACGTTGTGGTAGAATGCCATATTCATAGCTGCTCTATTTAGTTTGTTTGTGTTTTTAGTAAGTTTCTGCTTTAAATTGCTTTTAGTGTACACTGCATCAAACTGTTTACTTGGTTCCATTTAAAGTTCTGCTTTTCATCTAAGCCCCTTGATTCTTGGACCCATTATTCACACTGTCTGCCTAGCAGACTCTCCTCACAGCGGGTTATGGTCAGGTCTCATAATGATGCAGTTAAGGCCGTGTAAAAGTACACTTGCCTAGTAAGGTAAACCGCACTTTTCTAGGGTTTGCTAAAATCAAAGTGATTATTTCTAGTTACAGAGGTAACCTGGCTAATCTGCTTTGAGCAGAAACTGAAAAAGATCTGAAAGCATTGGTGGATGAACTTGGCAGGTAAGCAAGCGTGAGAAGAAAAAGCTACATCTCATCTTAATTTCACAGATAACTCCAAAAAAGCATGAGGCGATGGTGAGGGTCAGAGTTTGCATTTGCAGAAAGACATAATGCCTTTCTACCATTTCATGTTTGTGCATTGAAGATAATAATTAGGGGATTCTTCAATGCATCTGGAGTGAAGGACCAAGGAAAAGGATCCAAAGTGGAAGAAGCTACTGATAACTACGAAGAGCCAAAAGGAAAGTAACTATTCTTAAATTCCAATATTTAAAAACAAATTTTGGGGCAAAACACAAAATTTTGCACATTTATTGATTAGCATGTGATCTTTAAATGTGTTACTATATATTTTCAGTACATGTTCTTTTGACAAGTCTATTAGGTTCTACATACTGGCCTACTCTGTTTTCTTCTACAGCAGATAAACTGGTGTTGGAATTACAGGCCCAGCTACCTATGTTCAATTCAGCACAAGTTTGTACATTTATTCAAGTATTTGCAGTTTCTTTGTGGTTTACACATTTAGAATTATGGATTTTAGCTTCTATTGAGGATTATAGCAATTATTCATTATGCATGTTCAATCTTCAGTCCAACACAACCAGAAATGGTTATTTATTCTATCGAATGAAAACTTAACCTTTAAATCAAACTTAAACCATCTCCCATTTTCTAGTACTAGGATATCCATCATTCCATACGCAAGTTCTACAGGATCAACTTGTACAGTTTCTACATGTGGAGATAATTTGTGTTTTTCTACATGGAAGATCTCACTAAAGGTAATGTCTGACACATGTATGTGTGTTTGTTTGTAAATGAGTGCTGAAGGACACATATGCAGTTAATATCTCTGTGACACTATTAAGAGTGTTTCAATACATACATATTATAGTACACACACCTCTTCAACTGTTTTCAGTTTATTTACATATCACTCAATGTAAAACCTCGCATTAACATGGGGTTTCTACCTCAGGTCTTCAGGAAACTTCCACTGTGTTCCATAATGGCAGTTCTGGTTTATGTAGGTATTCTTTTTCCTCCACATTTTAGCAGAAGTAACTAGTCTAGGTATTTGGCTTTGGGAAGATTCTAGGTGAGAATGTTTTGTTCTTTGGTTCCTGTTTCATCTCTGGTTTCTTAGGAGAGTGTGGTGGCTGTGTGTTGCCTGGTAGGAATTCAGTGATAGGTGTAGCCCTTGGAGGTTCCAAGTAAAATGTGTTTCTAGGAGTTTGGAGCCGACATTGGAATAGGTACAGGCTATGGATGGGGAGGGTGTGGTGTGCCACAGAAGAGAGGAAATCAGGGTGTTCCATCAGGATCTACTTTGTCCCCTAGAAATAGGGGTAAAGAATGAAAAGAGGCCACAACACATGGGCTGATACAGAACTGGGGGTGAGACTCAGAGGTAGAGGGGAAGATCTGCAGTTAGTCTCCTTGCTTAGCTAGCCAGAGTGGCCCATAAGTTCCTGGTACAGCTGTTGGAGTTGGGGGCAGGGTGGAATGAGGTGGAGGTTGCACAGGTGGTCTGCTGCAGACCTAGGGATGAGACTGGGGATTAATTTTGGAGGAGCTGAGGGAGAGATGGAGAACTGAAGGCAGCCTACCTGCTGCCCTCTCAGGAGTGGAATGTGGGCTCCCAGGAAATGCCTGCTGGAACTGGAGGGATAAGGAATGAGTCGAGGGATGGAAGTTTGGAGTAGAAGATCTGTGAGAGCCACTGGAGATATGGGTAGAGAAGAAGGGGAGACCACAGAAGATGGCCTGCTACAGATTTAGGGGTGAGAATGGGGACTGGACTTAGAGGAGAGGAGGTATAGTCTCCTGTAAGTCTCCAGTGTTCTTCAAACTAGTCAAAAATATTTTCCTTTTTTCAAAGCAGACAAATAGCACCATCGCTTAAGAGCATTTGTTCCAAAGTTTATATCTAGATTAAATTTTCTTGTGTTACAGCAGGACTTCATTCTGATCACTACAGTTTAATGTTTTGAAGTAACTGGTATTAAGGCAACTTGTTTCGTGTTTTTTGTTCACTGTATTTTTCATAGACCTACATTTTCAGATGACAAATTTGGAGAGATTTTAAATACATCCTGATATATATCTTTTCTTGGGATTCTAGTAACTTTTATTCAGCTTTATAAGTACTAACATGCATCCTCTAAAGTAGCAGACTAGTAAGGCTGGAGTTTTCCGCTTCCCCAAATCATTAATATTCAGAAAAGAATCTTCATTAAAGAAAAAAACCTAACTAACTTGAACAGATAAAATTTTGCCATTCCTGGTTGTGTTTTGGATAGAGTTCTGTGCACTTCCAAAAGAGTTATACTAAATTCTTAACTCCAAATTTGATGATATAAGGAGGAGGGGCCAGCAGAATAAATTAAGTTTACACAGCATTATGAATACTGGTACCCAAATGAAGGAACTCATTTCTATAGGAGGATGTAGTGATCCCAACTTGAATTCTTTCCGCCAAGAGTGTACAAAGAATTTAGGGGTACACACCATCCACAAATAGAAGAATCCTCAGCCTCCACAACTGTGAGGAATAAAGACATACTGTTTAAGCCTCTCTATTGTTTTTTACGTTAGCTCAAGTAGACAGGACAAGTGTGGTCTATCTCACTGTCTGGTTGTTCTCCAGTGCGAATCATGCTGTGTGCTTTCAGCTAGATTAAGTCATTGTTAACTGTACAAGGAGTAGTCGGATTTAGCTTTTCTACTGCTATCAAAATCAGAGGCTTTTTTTCTTTTATTTTTGAGATTATAATTACAGTATTTCTCCTCTTTTCTTCATCCAAGTCTTCCCACATACCTCTTCTTGCAAATTCATGGCATGATTTTTAATTGCTGTTATGTGCATAGATCATAGATAGATAGATAGATAGATAGATAGATAGATAGATAGATTGATAGATTGATAGATTGATAGATTGATAGATGATAGAAAGACAGATAGGAGGTAGATATTTCTAAATATAACATGCTCAGTCTGTACAGTGTCATTTGTTTGTATGTTTCCTTGGTATTAAATCATGTTTGGTATTAGATAACAAATTAGTATGTTCTTCCCCAGGAAAACACTTTTTTAAAAAATGACATAGTATCTTAAATTTAAAAGCCATGTTTCAAAACTATTTGTGCTTTGTGATGTCTTAAAAATGTCTGAATAGACATTTAAATATGCAGGAAAGCAAAGATCTAAGAGGCTCTAGAGAAAAATATTTTAAGATTAGTTTTATGTAGTAGTACGTCTTTATTAGCATATCCCACTTCCTGTTTCTTTATGTTGAGCATTCAGTATTATGTAATTTTGAAGGTCAGTATAAAATAAGATAGAAAAAATGCAGATTTCAGAAAAACACACTGGCATGGTTATCCCTATTTATAATAATTTTGCCCTGATATTAACCAAAATAAAATTGATGATTTAATTTTTGCTGCTAATTTATACATATTTAACAATTGCATTCACTACTGGAAGTGTTTATTCCATATTAAAATGAGAGCTATTTTACTCTGTGATCATAAGAATGCATTTTTATGAATACTCACCACCAGTTTGTTATAGCCATGTATTTAAAATACTTGACAATTCCTACTTAGATATTGTGATTACCATTTTCTATATATGCAATTGCTGTTCTGTTGTTTGGAGACAGGGTCTGACTTATGCCAGGTTGGTCTGGAACTGCCTGAAATGGACCATACTTTTGAAGTTCTGATACCAGGCCTGTGTGTCTCTACCACCTATTTTAAGTGACACTAGGGATAAACCCAAATCTTTTGATACATGAAATGAGCTTTCTGCACACTGAGCCACATCACCATTTTCTAGATATATAAGCCACTAACGGTCTCTCCCCTGGTTCTTCCACATCGTTCCCCTTTCTCCATCTTTTCTCTTTCCCTTTCGTCATCATTTACCATGTTTATGATGAATTCTTTGTAACTCCCTTGACATGTAGAATTAAAACCACCATAGGCTCAGAAGGCTTCAGTTTGGAGAGTTCATAAGATATGAGCATGCTCTCTAGCACAGGCATATGCACAAGAAGCTGGAGAAACGACTGCAAAGGCAGGCGCTGGGCGCTTCTGCCAAACCAGGGAAGAAAAGTCTCCTGATTCCTGTGGCTTTTATAAGAAACACATGAACACTGCCCGCAGGCAGCTATGTGCTTTCCCGTAGAGTTGTCTTCAAGCTGGAGTTTTTCCACTGAAAGCTCTTTTTAAGGAGGGAGAAATTAAAATAAAATTTTATAAACTAATTGATTATTTTTCCTATAAATATATCTTATGTAACAAATGTTTTTCCTAACAGTCTTAATATATATATATATATATATATATATATATATATATATATATATATATATATATATATATATTTTCTATAATAAATAATTATATATATATATATATACTAAAAGAGTGATTAAGTCATGATTAAGGTAATGGTGGCAGACTCACACTTAGCTTCAATCTGTATCTTCTGCCTGAAAGCTGGGAGACATAGGTGGCTCTTAACTGACTTCCACATTAGCTCTTAGAATGAATCCTTATTTAAAGAGCCATACAAAAATGACGTTTTGCCCAGTAGATTTAAATCACTGTTGATGAAGCTGGGTGATCTCCTACATTAGGCAGAGGAAACTCTAATGCCTCGGGGAAGTACAACATGAAGAAAAAGCTAGAAACTATTCACACACCATGTCTGTAGGTCCCGTATATTTTATTTCTTTCATAGTTCATATAATGAGCCTTGAAAACACAGAGCCTTCGTGCACATTTGAAGTGAAACTCCCTTCTGACTCCATCGGGTAAAGCATGTAAAATGACAAATGCACTTAGCCTCTCAATGAACCCAACTCATATAAGTGATGGGTGTTTCAAACCAGTGATGGAAAGACCCTGGGAGTCAGGGGAGTGGGTAGCCCTCTCTACACTCAATCTAAAGCTAATGTGAATTGTTTGATTCAACACTGTGTGGTTGATGTCTCCTTGGAACAGGAATTAACACCTTCAGCATCATCACTGTATTATTGAAGTTAACATTTGCAGGCAGATACATTTTTTATGTTGAACATAAAAATAAGGTTTTCCCTGTAATCTACAGTAGAGATCCATGTGGAAACATAAATCCGAAGTATTGTGGATGCTGAAAAAAAGAATGTCAAAGATGAATGACTTCTGAGAGAATAGCAGAGAGCTTCTGCATGATTCATGATGACAGGGAAGATATTATCCCCTGTAATTTGAAAGGGGGGAAATGTATATTTCTTTCCATATAGTCATGAGGAAAAAGCCTTGAAAATAAAGTTATCTTCCAATTTGATTTAACTTTTTTAAAAGAATTTATCTTTTGAAGGAGTGAACTTAGTCACAGGTATACCTTTTTACATCCACATATATTCCTTAAATGAAGATATAGGTGACTCAAGTAGTTTAGTTTCTGGTCACAGAATATGTAAACCTTGAAATGCTTAAGTCCGTGGAGTACTACCTTCAATATTGTCAGTGGGACACATGTGAGCCAGGTAACATTTCACCAACAGAAAAAAAATTAGCACAATCTAGGTGCTTTTCCATTTTTCTTTCTTTTTTTTTATTTTATTTTTCTTTTTAGTTACATTTTGTTAACTCTGTGTCCCAGCTGTATCCCGCTCCCTCATTCCCTCCCCAACCCCACACTTCCTCCTTGGTCTCCTCCCTGCCCCTTTCCAAGTCCACTGATAAGGGAGGACCTCCTCCCCTTTCATTTGACCCTGTTTTATCAGGTATCTTCAGGGCTGGCTACAAAGTCCTCCTCTGTGGCCTAACAGACTGCTCCTCCCCTGGGGGGGGGGGTCAAACAGCCTGCCCTTGAGATCCTGTTAGAAATAGTCCGTGTTCCCCTTACTTTGGAAAACTACTTGGTTACTGAGCTACCACGGGCCACATCTGAGCAGAAGTTCTAGGTTATATCCATAGATGGTCCTTGGTTGAGTGTCAGTCTCAGAAAAGACCCTGTGCCCGGATATATTTGGTCCTTGTAGAGCTCCTATCCTTTCGATATCATACTAACTTCCCTTCTTTCATATGATTCCCTGCACTCTGCCGATATGATAAACATAATGAAATCTACACACCTAAAGAAGATAAGAAAGTGGACACAGGCGAAGGTGATTAATCCTTATTTAGAAAGACAAATGGGATGTGCATTGAACGTATGACAGGAGTATACCACAAAAGGCATCTGAAAGACTCTACCTATCAGTGTTTCAAAGCAGACACTAAGACTCATAACCAAACCCTCGGCAGAGTGCTTTTCCATTTTTCAAAGAAGTAAATTAGCTCAGATGAAGAAGTAAATGGAATAAGACATGAAGTTTTCATTGGTTTCAGCAATGAACAAGCTTGCTTTCCGTGCCTTAGGGAGTGGTTTCTGTGATGCCTCTCAACTTTGCTGTGAGCTATAACAGTACTTTTTCAAGGTTTTTACAAGGCTCTTAAACTAATTATAAATTACCTTTAGAAACGCCAGGATATAGTTTGTGAGTTACTTCAAGGAGGTAAGAGGCTTCTGCATCATACAGTGTGATACTGATTCACTTTCATTTAGAAAACAACCTACATTTTGAAATGTCACTAAACACAGGCAGAGAACAAAGTGGGATAAAAGACCATGGTGGGGACTGCAATTAATCTTGACTTTGAAACTGTTTGAATTTTGAGAAATGTTTTTGTATAGAAAAAAATAATTTAAAGCAGAGAACAAGCAAACTAACAAAACAAAAACAGGTTCAGTGATGAACTGCAACCAGAACATGGCTAGAGTTTGCCAGTCCACCAAGTCAGTTTCTGGCTTCAAGTATTTCTTATAATGTTCTGGTGTCCAAAATTTAATTTTCCATATACATTCTTGATTTAATAACAGTACCTATTTTTTATGATATTGTAACACCTAAAAATAAATAATAATAAAACTTGAGAACATGTAATGATTTTATGATTATCATAGTTACAAAGGTCCCAATCTAACAAATATTGTTATCCCTAAAATCATTATTTCTATTAGGTATTACTCTTGATTTTTAGGCCAGCTCTACTTTTGTCTTTGCACACTAGCTATACGAACTTCCCGAATTCTCCAGACATTTGTTCCTCCATCTAAGAATGATCAGAAAGAGATTGAGTACTCTCATGGGCTTCTGTAAGTCCATCAATCTGACTTGGAATTCCTGAATACTCTGTTCTCCTGAGAGTCACCAACCATGGTACATATTTTTATAGTGCTCCAAATTAGCAGACATTGTGCAGAGAAAAGAATATGGGGATTTTATGTCTGAGAAAATAATTACAGTAAGAACATGATGGCAGAAAGAGCTCATCAAATGCCTGTTTCCAAGGTCTGTGTTTATAGTTCGGCATCCACCACGAGATTAATGTCCACCATGAGATTGTTCAAATTGTGATTTAAAGAGACACCGACTGGATTCAGGAAGTTGAGTGTTTTATGAATTTTTGCCTCTAAGTGACATATGCCTTTCTTCACAATCACAAAAACAGATTTGTTTGGTGCATGGAGCAGAGCATTACTGATGTAATTGGGTAAGGCTGGCACAGCGTGTTCAGTTTTAGTTGATGACACTGAATATATAGCTTGTGGGAATAAATTGTGTATTCATGGAAACTTCAACGTACCTGTGAACACAGCCCAGCCCAGAATTTGGAGCTTGATTTGATTTTCTGGTGCATTCAAAGGCATTACGAATATGGAATATGGGCTTAAAAACAAAGGAAAATGCAGCAGTTGGAATCCAGCTGAAAAGTGGCTTCATTTCTGGGAGAGCAGCTTCTCTCTAGAGAGGAGGGGAAGCTGGCTGCATCTGTGTGTGTGCCTTCCTTTGGCACCATAGTTTATGCTGAGCTTCGTTTACCCTGAATATTGGCCCAACCCTACTCTGGGAGATTTCTGCATCTCTTTGGGGGTCACGAAAGCACTTGCCAAGTAATTATATAAGAGTGCTTGCCTTGAGCTTAAAATTGACCATAGCATTTGGTCTTTGTTTCTTTAAATGACATTAATCTCTAAGTGATAGATGAATAAACACGGAAACCAAAATATAAGGAAATGTCCATTTTTTTCTGGCTTAAAGTGGCCTAAATCCCAACGCATTTGATTTAGCTACACATATAGAAAGTAATATGATGTTCAAAAGAAATTTGCCTTCATCAGTTCCTAGGTAAGTGGAGTGAGAAGTAATTGCTACATAGAAACCAAGCAACAGGCGTCTTCCTGATGAAACTATAAACATACTCAAAAAAAAAATAGCAAATATGCTTCATGATCGTTGATGCATGCTAAGCATTTTTATTTCAAATTCCCCTGTTCTTAAATCTGCATAGTGTTGTTTTTTTAAAAAAAAGTTAGTACACTGTTCAGTCCCAAACAATATAAATTCATATTAGTCGCTGCTCAGAGGTTTGCAGTTAAGGTCTAACTCCTTCAGGAAATGTATTGCTACTTCTATGAAAAGTATAGAGGCTGTAGAATATGAATTACCAATCTTTAGTGTTAAAATTAGAAAAAAATACAAATGACAGAGATGATGAAGTACAAATATTTGGACTTCTAAGCAATATACAAAAGTTATAATATTAAATTAGTTAATTTGCTTTGTTTAGTTTTAGTCACATTATCTATAAAGAATAAATTCAGGCTTGAGAGACATCTTAGCATTTAAGAGCACTTGATGCTCTTGCAAAGGTCCTAAGTTCAATCCCTAGTATCCACATGGTAGCTCACAACAGTCTGTAAGTCCAGTCCTTTGAGATTGACATCCATTGGCAACAGGCACATATGCAGTACACAGACATAGGTGTAGGCAAATAACAAAGAACTGTTTTAAAAGTGTAAAATTTGCAATTAAATCAATGTATCTGAAAGGTCTTTGTAAGCCTTATAGTATAAATGACAGCAGTGTGTAGCATTTAGAAGCATGATATCTAACAGTCAATACCAGCTGTTCAGATAGAATTTTTTTTAATTAATTACATTTTATTCATTTTGTATCCCCCCATAAGCCCCTCCCTCCTCCCCTGCCGATCCCACCCTCCCTCCCCTTTCTGCATGCATGCCCCTCCCCAAGTCCACTGATAGGGGAGGTTCTCCTCTCCTTTCTGATCTTAGTCTATCAGTTCTCATCAAAAGTGGTTGCATGATTTCCTCCTTTTTGATTGCTGAGTAGTATTCCATTGTGTAAAAATACCAAAATTTCTGTACCCATTCCTCCATTGATGGACATCTGGGTTGTTTCCAGGTTCTGGCTATTACAAATAAAGCTGCTATAAACATGGTAGAGCAAATATCCCTTTTGTGTACTTGAGCAAACTTTGGGTATATACCTAGCAGTGGTATAGCTGGGTCTTGAGGAAGCACTATTCCTAATTGTCTTAGAAAGCGCCAGATAGATTTCCAGTGTGGTTGTACCAGTTTACATTCCCACCAGCAGTGGAGGAGGGTTCCCCTTTCTCCACAACCTCTCCAGCATGTGTTGTCCCTTGAGTTTTTCATCTTGGCCATTCTGATGGGTGTAAGGTGATATCTCAGGGTCGTTTTGATTTGCATTTCCCTGATGGCTAATAATGAAATTTGCAGGCAAATGGTGGGATCTAGAAAAGATCATCCTGAGTGAAATATCCCAGAAGGAGAAAGACAAACACGGTATATACTCACTTATATAGACCTATAAGATGTGATAAACATAATGAAATCTGTACACCTAAAAAAAGATATTCAAGAGAGCAGACATGGGGTAAGATGATCAATCCTCGTTTAGAAAGACAGATGGGATGTGCATTGAGCGTATGTCAGGAGTCTACTGAGCGCATTTGAAAGACTTTAACTAGCAGTGTTTTCAAAGCAAAGACTCAGGACCAAACCTTTGGCAGAGTACAGGGAATCATAAGAAAGAAGGGGAGTTAGTATGATGGGGAAAGGATAGGAGCTCCACAAGGACCAAACATATCTGGGCACAGGGTCTTTTCTGAGACTGACATGCAACCAAGGACCATGTATGGATATAACCTAGAACTTCTGCTCAGATATAGCCTGTGGTAGCTCAGTAACCAATTGGTTTCCCATAGTGAGGGGAACAAGGACTATTTCTAACAGGAACTCAATGACTGGCTCTTTGGCCTCCCCACCCCCCAAGGGAGGAGCAGTCCTGTTAGGCCACAGAGGAGAGCTTTGCAGCCAGTCCTGAAGATACCTGATAAAACAGGATCAGATGAATAGGGAGGAGGTCCCCCTATCAGTGGACTTGGAAAAGGGCATGGTGGAGATGAGGGAAGGAGGGAGGGAGGGACTGGGAGGGAATAAGGGATCGGGACACGGCTGGGATACAGAGTTAATAAAATGTAAGTGATAAGAAAAAAATAAAATTCAAAAAAAAAAGTGGCTGCATTGTCCTCTTCTGTGGTCTGGTAAGGCTGCTCCCCCCTCAGGGGGAGGTGATCAAAGAGCAGGCCAATCAGATTATGTCAGGGGCAGTCCCTCTTCCCATTACTAGGTAACCCACTTGGACACTGACCTGCCATGGGCTACATCTGTGAAGGGGTTCTAGGTTATCTCCATGAATAGTCTTTGGTTGGAGTATGAGTCTCTGGGAAGTTCCCTGTGTTCAAATTTTCTTGTTCTGTTGCTCTCCTTGTGGAGTTCCTGTCCTCTCCAGCTCTTACTATTTCCCACTTCTTACATAAAATTCCATTCACTCTGCCTGACAGTTGGCCATCAGGCTCAGCATCTGCTTTGACAGTCTGCAGGGCAGAGGCTTTCAGAGGCCCTCTGTGGTAGGTTCCTAGTTTGTTTCCTGTTTTCTTCTTCTGGCTTTCAGAGGCCCTCTGTAGCAAGTTCCTAGGTTGTTTCCTGTTATCTTCTTCTTCTGATGTCCATCCTTTTGTGCCTTTCAGGTGGGGAATGAACATTTTAGTTAGGGTCCTCTCTCTTGCTTAGTTTCTTTAGATGCACAGATTTTAGTGGGTTTATCCTATGCTGTACGTCTATATGAGTGAGTATATACCGTGTGTGTCTTTTTGCTTCTGGGACAACTCACTCAGGATGATCCTTTCCAGGTCCCACCATTTACCTGCAAATTTCATGATTTCCTTATTTAGAATTTTTGTGTCTTAGAAACAAAATGATTTGAGCAATTTTCTGTTTCCATATGTTTATATATAAAACTAATAATAGATCATGCTTTATAATATTTTGGTATAGACTGAAAATAATTTCTACTTAGAATCACTATTAAAGAGTAAGCATGCAATAATTTTAGTTTTTAAAACATCATTATTCCTCATTGCTTTGTGTGTGTGTGTGTGTGTGTGTGTGTGTGTGTGTGTGTGTGTACTATGTGTGTGTCTTAGGAGTGTGTCCAGGCTCATGCATGGCACAAGGTGCCTGTGCTTCTCAGAGGACATTTTGGAGTCAGTTCTTTCCTTGCAGCCTGATTCCAGGAATTGACCTCTGGTCACCAGGCATGTATAGCAGGGACCTACCCATCTCAAAGGCTCAATAACTTTCTATTATATATCATTCTTGATTACAGAGGTCAGTCTCACTGTTCTTCTTCTTTGCATTTTAGTTTACCCTTTCATTCACCTCATTATTCATTTACTTTTAATTTATCATATATATATATTTTTTTGTCAACCATCCTTATTCATGGAGAGTCATGAGTGGAATAGATCGGTATTTGTGTTTATAATAGAGAACTTACCCTTGACTGAAGTCTCCTAACAACTCTTGGGACTCTGTTTGACTGAAAATTCATGTGTTTAATGACTTGAGATTTGACTTACAGGACTGACACACTGACACTGAAAACTCTACGACTCTCCACCTGCCACACCAATATGAATGTTAATATTTCAGAACAGAACTGCTGGATTAAGAGTGAGAGTGTGTTGAAACTGAATCAATTAATTGAGGATAAAACTTATATAGTTATTTTATATCTAAAACTTTTATTATGAGTGTTTTAACCTTTTCTCATTAGTAGTTTTTATTTTTTACATTTCTAATTAAATTTCTGTAAATGTATTCAAGGTTGAATGTCAACATAATAAAAAGTTCCCAGTTCATCTTTGCTGTAAACATTGGCTCACGGGGAACATTTGACTAGAACACAGAGCATGAACAATTGATGTCCACTGTTCTCCTTTTTAGTAAGATGATCTCAATCTTTAAAATACAGTGCTTACTCCAGCCACCCTGAAAGCACAAACATTAAGGGTCCAATTTGCTGAAGAGGGAATAGCGGCCAATGATATCCCCTGGTATGATGTATTATTTCAGTTGCAGACAACTATGACAATAAAAGCAGCAACAAATGATAGCACCAAGCTGAATGCTTATTTTTTTCTACCAAAAATATTAAATAAACATGATTCACCTCAGATCTAACATAATAATAGTTAGCCAAGGACGTACTTTTCCATGAGTTTCCTATTTTGACTTAGATTTAAGCCCATCAAGAATAAAGGATACGCACTTGGTGATTTCACATTTTTCTTGAAGTATAAAATTTCAAAGATATAGAATCAAACTTAAACTGTTTTCAAGATAATGCAATAGAAAACTTTTGATGGTTCAGTAACTGTATGACCTTGATGAAGGTAGCTTTCCTACAAAAATTGAAGTTGCCTGCATCTCATTCTAGAAAAGAATGTAATTTCAATACAAATGTACTCAGAACCCATGGCAACCCGAATTGGATGCAGCTTAGGGAAGAAAGAACACAGTTGTCAACAGAATCTTAGCAATGAACACCGTCTCTGATAAGTGCAGCCCAATGAAAACCTTTGTGAGGTTTAAAAACTAAAATAAAAGAAATAAAATATCTCCCTGAATAGTTCTTAAAGTGAAGGGCCTGTCAAGGTGTAAAAACAAATACTGGTAATACAAAAAATATCTACTTGTTCTTTTTCTTGAAAACTGTTACATAGGGTCTTAGCTTCAGCCCAGGTTCACACAAAACAAAGCCCAAGGCAAACACTTGCATAAAAATTGTTTTTCCTTTTTCTTTACCACAGCAGAGGAAAGGTTGGTACCAAAGAACTGGAGCAAGGAAGAGAAGTTACACTAGGAAATGAAAAGCAACAATAGGAAGGTATAACTGGTCTTT
Organism: Psammomys obesus; assembly: GCF_907164565.1. NCBI lineage: Eukaryota > Metazoa > Chordata > Mammalia > Rodentia > Muridae > Psammomys > Psammomys obesus. Next base: position 9,323,527 of record NW_026596125.1, on the reverse strand, counting down.
GTTTTTCCAAAAAAAAAAAATTAGCAGGACTTTAAATTATATTTAGAGCTCTCCTCAGAGAAAGAAAAAAAGAGCGTATATTTATTTTGTGATTTTTATCACCTATTGGTCAAGCATGCTTTTATATTGTTTTTCTGACAATTATGGGAGACGTGGATGTGACTGAAAGTCTTTCTTTCTTTCTTTCTTTCTTTCTTTCTTTCTTTCTTTCTTTCTTTCTTTCTTTCTTTCTTTCTTTC